>NC_066532.1:10661336-10766381 GCF_024679095.1 Eriocheir sinensis | reverse complement strand
TAAAACCTGTGCTTTCGTGCTGACAACCTGCCTGGTCAAACTCTTTCGCCTCTGCCTATTAACATCTACCTTTCCTTCCTGCTGGAAGTACGCCTTCGAACAATCTGTGCCTAAGAAGGGTGACCGTTCCAATCCCACAAATTAAGGCCCTATAGCTTTACTTTCCTGTCTATCTAAAACTTTTGAATCAATCCTTACCCGGAAGATTCAAAAGCACCTTTCCACTTCTACCCTTCTATCTGATCGCCAGTATGGGTTCCGCAAAGGGCGTTCTTTTTTTTTCTTTTTTTTACAACAAAGGAGGCAGCTCAAGGGCACAAAAAAAGGAAACAATAATAAAAAAAAGCCCGCTACTCGCTGCTCCTAAAAAAGAAACAAAAGAGGGGGCCGAAAGAGAAGTCAATTTCGGGAGGAGAGGTGTCCTGATACTCTCCTCTTGAAAGAGTTCAAGTCGTAGGCAGGAGGAAATAAAGATGAAGGAAGATTGTTCCAGAGTTTACCAGCGTGAGGGATTAAAGAGTAAATATGCTGGTTAACTTTTGCATAAGGGGTTTGGACAGTATAGGGAATAGCATGAGCAGAAAGTCGTGTGCAGCGGGGCCGCGGGAGGGGGGGGAGGCATGCAGTTAGTAAGTTCAGAAGAGCAGTCAGCGTGGAAATATCGATAGAATATAGAAAGAACGGCAACATCGCGACGGAATTTAAGAGGTAGAAGACTAACAGTAGGAGGAGGAGAGCTGATGAGACGAAGAGCCTTAGACTCCACTCTGTCCAGAAGAGCTGTGTGAGTGGAGCCCCCCCCACACGTGAGATGCATACTCCATACGAGGGCGGACAAGGCCTCTGTATATGGATAGCAACTGCGCAGGGGAGAAGAACTGGCGGAGACGATACAGAACGCCCAACCTCGAGGAAGCTGATTTACCGAGAGAGGAGATGTGAAGTTTCCAGTTGAGATTTTGAGTTAAGGATAGACCGAGGATATTTAGTGTTGAAGATGGTGATAGCGGAGTGTTGTCGAAGAATAGGGGATAGGTGTTTGGAAGATTCTGTTCAGTTGATAGGTGGAGAAATTTAGTTCCTTCTGCCCCAATCGGAAATGATAGCAAGGTCTGAGGTTAAGCGTTCTGCAGCCTCCAGTCTGGAGTCGTGTACTTCCTGTTGAGAGGGTCTTCTATTGAAAGAAGTTGAATAATGCAGAGTGGAGTCGTCGGCGTATGAGTGGACAGGACAGTTTGTTATGGAAAGAAGATCATTGATGAATAACAGGAAGAGAGTGGGTGATTGGACAGAGCCCTGTGGATCACCACTGTTGATAGGTTTAGGGGAAGAACGGTGACCGTTTACCACAGCAGAGATAGAACGGCCGGAAAGGAAACTGGAGATAGAGGAACAGAGAGAAGGATAGAATCCGAAAGAGGGCAGTATAGAAAGCAAAACTTGTGCCAGACTCTATCGAAGGCTTTCGATATGTCTAGCGCAACAGAGAAAGTTTCACCAAAACGACTAAGAGAGGATGACCATGAGTCAGTTAATAGAGCAAGAAGATCGCCAGTAGAACACCCCTTGCGGAACCCATACTGGAGATCAGATAGAAGGTTAGAAGTGGAAAGGTGCTTTTGAATATTCCGGTTAAGGATTGATTCAAAAGCTTTAGATAGACAAGAAAGTAAAGCTATAGGGCGGTAGTTTGAGGGATTGGAACGGTCACCCTTCTTAGGCACAGACTGTACAAAGGCATACTTCCAGCAGGAAGGAAAGGTAAATGTTGATAGGCAGAGACGAAAGAGTTTGACCAGGCAGGGTGTCAGCACGGAAGCACAGTTTTTAAGGACAAGAGGAGGCACTCCATCAGGTCCATAAGCCTTCTGAAAGTTGAGGCCAGAGATCATTTGGAAAAATCTTAACAACAGGCATAAAGGAGTCAGAGGGGGGATGAGTAGGAGGAATATGCCCAGAATCGTCCAAGGTGGAGTTCTTACAGAAAGTTTGAGCAAAGAGTTCAGCCTTAGAGACAGATGAGACGGCAGTGCTGCCGTCAGGGGTAAGAGGAAGAAGTGAAATTGGAGATATTTTTGGCTAGATGCCAAAAGTCACGGGAAGAATTAGAAGAAGCAAGGTGTTGGCATTTTCTATTGATAAAAGAAGTTTCGGTAAGTCGGAGAATAAATTTGGCATATTTAGCGGGAGTTCGAAGGCTCTGGAACCTTTTTTGAGCTCTCTATCTTTAATAGCACGAGAACAAGGATGATTAAACCAAGGCTTTTTAGCATGAGGAGTAGAGAAAGAACGTGGAATGCATGCCTCCATTCCAGAGACAATCACCTCTGAGATGCGCTGGGCATACACAGAGGGGTCTCTCTCCTGGAAGCAGTAATCACTCCACGGGAAATCGGAAAAGTACATCCTCAGATCGTCCCACCGAGCTGAAGCAAAATGCCAGAAGCATCGCCTCTTCGGTGGGTCCAGAGGATGTACACGAGCGATAGGACAGGAAACAGAAATAAGGTTATGATCGGAGGAGCCCAACGGAGAGAACAGTTTGACAGAGTAAGCAGAAGGATTAGAGGTAAGGAAGAGGTCTAGAATGTTGGGCCTGTCTCCAAGACGGTCGAGAATACGTGTAGGGTGCTGAACCAACTGCTCTAGGTCGTTGAGGAGAGCGAAGTTGTAGGTTTGTTTACCAGGCTAGTCAGTGAAAGAGGATGAAAGCAAAAGCTTGGTGAACATTGAAATCTCCCAAGATGGAGATTTCAGTGAAGGGAGAGTGAGTCAAGATGTGGTCCACTTTAGAATTCAAATAGTCAAAGAATTTTACATAGTAGAGTTAGGTGAGAGATAAACAGCACAGATGTATTTAGTAATAGAATGACAATGAAGTCTTAGCCATATGGTAGAAAATTCAGAAGAGTCAAGGTCTTGGGCACGAGAGCAAGTGATGTCGTTGTGCACGTAGGCGCAACATCCAGCTTTGGATTGAAATTTAGGATAGAGATAGTAGGAGGGAACAGAGTAGAGGTTGCTGTCAGTAGCCTCAGAAACCTGTGTTTCGGTGAGGAAGAGAAGATGAGATTTAGAGGAGGAGAGATGGTGTTCCACAGAATGAAAATTAGAACGAAGACCACGAATGTTGCAGAATTTGATAAGGAGGAAGTTCGAGGAGTTATCAGGACACCTCTCAAGTCGGCAGCCAGAAGGGGAGTCCTCCCTGGGGGAATTTATGGCCTCTCCCCCAGTCGGGGACTCCGAGGCAGTGTTGTTTTTCGCCATTTTGAATTTTGAATTTTGGGAAAAGGTGTGTGTGAAAGAGAGAGAACTGTCTTTAGAGAGCATGCTGAACTGCTCTCTGGTATTGATGAGACAAGGAAGGGTCTTTGAAGGGCTTCAGCAATATATCCTCACCGTTCGGTAGGTGTCTTCTCATCTTCTCTTTGCTTTCTTAATCTGTTCCTCTATCTCCAGTTTCCTTTCCGACCGTTCTATATCTGCTGTGGTAGACAGTCACTGTTCTACCCATAAACCTATCAACAGTAATGTTCCTCAGGGCTCTGTCCTATTACCCACTCTCTTCCTGTTATTCATCAATGATCTTCTTTCCATAACAAACTGTTCTATCCACTCATACGCTAATGACCCACTCTGTACTAATCAACGTCTTTCAACAAAATACCTTCTCAACAGGAATTACATTACTCCAGACTGGAGGCTGCAGAACGCTTAACCTCACCCCTGGCTATCATTTCCGATTGGGGCATAAGGAAGCTTGTATCCTTCAATGCCTCAAAAACTCAATTTCTCCACCTATCAACTCGACACAATCTTCCAAACACCTATCCCCTATTCTTTGACAAAACTCAATTGTCACCTTCTTTAACACTTAATATTCTCGGTCTATCCTTAACTCAAAATCTTAACTGCAAACTTCACATCTCGTCTCTCCCTAAATCAGCTTCCTCGAGGATGGGCGTTCTGTACCGTCTCCGCCAGTTCTTATCCCCCGCACAGTTGCTATCCATATACAGGGGCATTGTCCGCCCTCTTATGGAGTATGCATCTCACACTCCACTCCACTCCACTCCACTCCACTCCACTCCACTCACACAGCTCTCTTGGACAGAGTGGAGTCTAAGGCTTTTTGTCTCATCATCTCTCCTGCTCTTACTGATTGTCTTCTACCTCTTAATTTTCGCCGCCATGTTGCCTCTCTTTCTATCTTCTATCCATATTTCCACGTTGACTGCTCTTCTGAACTTGCTAACTGCATGCCTCCCCCCCTCCCGCGGCCCCGCTGCACACGACTTTCTACTCATGGTCATCCCTATACTGTCCAAACCCCTTATGCAAGAGTTAACCAGCATCTTCACTCTTTCATCCCTCACGCTGGTTAACTCTGGAACAATCTTCCTTCATCTGTATTTCCTCCTGCCTACGACTTGAACTCTTTCAGGAGAAGGATATCAGGACACCTCCCCTCCCAAAATTGACCTCTCTTTCGGCCTCCTCGCATGATTTTTTTAGGAGCAGCGAGTAGCGGACTTTTTTTTATTATTGTTTCTTTTTTTGTGTGCCTTGAGCTGCCTCCTTTGTTGTAAAAAAAAAAAAAAAAAAAAAAAAAAACATTCCTTCATCCTCGAATCTGTCTTGGTTTGAGAACTTTTGATTTCAAGGGAAGGGAGGAAAAATAGAGGAGAGCGGGAATGTGTCGTTCTTGGAGGATGAAGGAAAGAGTGAAAAAAAAGATTTGGTGAGCGATAGGGGAGGGGAGGAGGATATAGAGGAAGGTAGAGGCAGGTATTGGGAAGAAGGGGACGAGGGCGGAAGAGTTATTGGTGAATGGTTTGAATGGGTGAATTAGATTGTTGATGTGACGAATGACAAGGAGGGAAGATGAAATGGAATTGGAGGAGGTCGTTAAACGGGGAAACAAAGGATGAGGCAGAGAGTGAGAGGAAAAGCAAGGAATTTGGTGAAGGGGACAGAAGAGTGGGAAAGCTTACTGGAGTGACGAGGCAAAGGGTGAGGGTGAAAATGAAAGGTAGTGCAGGCCGGAAACGAGGGGGAGAGTTTCTACGACACAGGACTAGTAATTAGAGTTGATCACCTTCTGCATTATTTTTGGAAATGAGGGCAGGAAAGTGGAGGGGGTAAGAGGAAGGCAGAAAGATAAGAAAAAAAAAAGAGCATGAAGGAAAGGAAATATGGGGGAAACGAAGTGAGATAGATGTAAGGTGATTGATTGTGATGAGAAAAATAAAGAAAGGAGAGAGGAGATGAAATAAAATATGGGGAACGAAAAAATGGGAGAAACGTAATGTTAATGAAAATGTGAAGGAAATGAGATAGGAAATGAGGGTAAGCAAACGTGGGAAGGGAACGAAAGAAGGAAATACAACAATGAAGGAAAAAGGAAAATGAGAAAGGATAAGAAAATGTGAAGAGGAAGGAAGGAGGATTATATATTCAAGGTTGGCTGGAAAAGTTCGTTTCAGAATATTTATGCATGATAAAGTAACACTAAATAATAGACAAAAATAGAATAGATAAATAAATGCTTAAAATATAAATAAATAAAAAATAAATATATGAAATATATTAGATAAAATAATAAAACAATACAATAAAATAAATAATAAATAAAATAAAATAAATAAATAAATAAGACATGGATAAAAAATAATTGAAGTGCATACCATGAATAGGCTATACATCCCTTCTTTTTTTCTTCTGTTCTTGTTCCTTCATTCGCATTTTTTCTTTCCATTTTTCTAATTAATTTAATTGATGACAAATCCTTTGATCCTTTCTCCTATTATGCTGTTCGTTTTTCATCTATTTTCATCTGAGTATTTTTTTTTACTTTCATTCTTTTTCTTTTATCTTTCTATGCGTTTTCTCATCTTTGTATTTTTTATCTCCTCCCTCTCTCCTGTAAGACCTCAGAGTTGGCAGATCCTCAGCTACAAACACCACCTTACCGTCACGACCATCACCATCACCACCACCATCACCACCACCATCATAACCACCATCACCATCATCACCCCTACCGTCATGATCACCCACTTCACCACCGTTATCACGACTACCAATAATACCACCACCACCACCACCACCATCATTATCACCATCGCCAATCATCACATTTGAAAAAGTTACTGAAATAAGTCCACTACAGGCCATTACAACATAAGTGATCTTAATTCTACAACCTCTCTCTCTCTCTCTCTCTCTCTCTCTCTCTCTCTCTCTCTCTCTCTCTCTCTCTCTCTCTCTCTCTCTCTCTCTCTCTCACACACACACACCTTTTTGTTCCCTCTCCTACCTCTCTTTATCACTTTTCTTTCCTTGTCCAATCTCCCTTGTCCTATCTTCCTCTTTCCTCTTCTTCTCAACCTTCCCCTAATTGTCTTTCCCTTTCTGATACCTTTCCTTCCACTCCCTTCCTTCTCTGATACCACCTTTCTCCTACTTTATATCCTTCTCACAAAATTGGTCTTCTTCGCAAGTGCAAAAAGTCCTTTTTTTTATTGCCACATTTTGAGTACTGCTCCTCTATTTTCCTCTCTGCTGTCGACTCCCATATGAAGCTCTTGGACCGGTCGTTTAATCAGATCAAGTTTTTGCTACTTAATCAAGATATTAATCTTGAACATCGCCGCATTGGAGGCTCTCTTACTCTGCTGTATAAGATCTTAAACAATCATAACCATCCTTTACATTCTAAACTTCCTCCATCTTTTCTTCAGTCTCTTTACACTAAGTTTGCTTCAAATCTAAATTTTGGGGCATTTTCAGCTGCTCGTTTCAATACTTTACAATTTTCTAGATTCCTAGAAGCTTTGTTCCCTGTATAATTAAATTGTGGAACCAACTTCCAAATGATGTTAAAGCTGAAGACCTGCAATTATTGAAGAACAGAGTTAATAGTTTTTTTACTAAGGTGACTTGCTCTTTCCTAAGGCCAATGTTCCCCCCTCTGGGACCCTTACTGCAGGCCATGGGTATATAGTTCCACGAATTCTCCAGAGAGGCTGACATTCTTGGCCTATAATAATAATACAATAATTATAATAATAATAATAATAATAATAATAATAATAATAATAATAATAATAATAATAATAATGATAATAATAATAATATTAATGATAATAATAATGATAATAATAATAATAATAATAATAATAATAATAATAATAATAATAATAATAATAATAATTATCTGCCCTTCATTTCCTTAGCTTCCACTCATTACCCTTTCCTCCCTCTCTTTATGGTCACTGAGGACACCACCTACATGTTTTACCTCCCTTCTCTCTTTTTATACCCTCCTTTACCTTCTTCCTCCTCATTACCTCTCCCACCATTCCTCTCTCCGTCGTATGGTCACTAAGAAAGGTAAGCAGATTTGAACAATCTATAAGATGTACCTCCATCCTTCTTTCCTCCTTTCCTTCAATACTTTTAGCTCTTTCCTTCTTTTCCCCGCCCCCTGCCTCCGTCTCCTTCCTTTTTAGCCCTGTCTCACATTCTTTTCCTTTGTGCTCTTCCTCCCTTCCAGAAAAATTTTCCTCTCTTTTTCTCATTATTATGCTGCACTCTCCTCCTCCTCCTCCTCCTCCTCCTCTTCCTCCGGTCTACATATTCAAACGAGGCGATGTAATACTGATATTGGCAGGAGTATCTTCTCAGACCGAGTCATCCGTCATTGGAATAATCTTCCCTCAGAAGTAGTAAATACAAATACCATCAACTCCCTCAAAAATCGAATCGACCGTCATTTCATCGGGACAGGGGTAAATTGAATACCGAAGTGCTTTCATCTGCTCTGCGGGCACCAAGTGACTGTCGATCAGATTAAATCACCAGACCGGGCAACCTCGTAATGAACCAATAGGCTTTCTGTGTCCTGCATTTCCATGTTTCCATGTCTCCTCCTCCTCTACTTCCTCCTCCTTATCTTCCTTCTCCTCCACCTATCCTTTCCTCCTCTTCTATCTCCTCTCTCCTTAGCCCTCTCTTCTCTCACGTTACCTTAAACCTCTCCTTTCTCCTCCTCCAATCCAGTTCTGGTCACCGAATTATATCAAAGATCAAATTTTGCTAGAAAAGATAGAGACGAGCAACTAAAAAAATTCCAGCGTTCCGTAGCTTGCCGTATGACGAGCGTTTAAAGCGTTTACATATGTTTTCCTTAAAAAAGCGAAGGGTAAGAGGGGACTTAATCGAAGTGTTCAAAATCGTTAATGGATTCGAAAAAATTAACCAAGAAAATATATTTCTGAGACCCCATACAAAAACACGCAGCAACGGTATGAAGTTAAAGGGAACCAGATGTAACACATTGGCGCGCAGAAGTTATTTCAATAATAAGAGTCGTCGATCACTGGAATAGACTCCCACTGTCAGTAGTTAGCGCACAGAGTATCAATAGCTTCAAGTCTTCATTGGATAAGTACTTCAGGGATATAAGATTTTACTAACCCTTTTCGTATGTTTCAGGCACACTGCAGCACGGCGCCAATCTGACGACTTAATAATTTCCCCCACAGCTTAGGTCACCAGTAGCGTAAGTTATGGGTAGTAATTTCCTCTTATTTCTCTCTTTACTGTAAAATTTCCATGTCCCTTTCTTCCTTATAGGCACATGGTGTTCTCTTCTAACTATTTCCTGCCGGCATGTTGCCGAAGAGAGAGGTGGGTGGGGAGGAGCCTTCATCTATTCTATCCTGTCCTTCCACACGTAGATTACTTAGTAGTAGCAGTAGTAGACAGACACCCTCGCCATAAACCGCCAGGTCTTCTGGTGTCTGTTCTTCCTATACATTCCTATGTATTCCTCCTCCTCCTCCTCCTCCTCCTCCTATCCTTTTCTCTTCCTCCTCTACCCTCTCTCTCTCTCTCTCTCTCTGTGTGTGTTAAGAACGGTCATATTTAAAGCCCGGATCTTTAGGCACTAAAAAACTCCAAAATAGGCAGGCAAAAAGGCAAAATAATAAGTCGAAATAGGCACAAAAAGGGCATTTATTCCCAAGGAAGTAATAACATTGAAACAAGAACTTTATCACATGTATGAATACAAATATATACAGTATGATATGCAAGTTAATCTGTCTGGTTATATGAAATAACAAGCATTTTCTTGATGGATTCAAATTTGAATCCTTGCCTTCTATCACTCAGAAGATGCTTGAAGAGCGAAAAGGATCTTTCCACATCCACTGACGTAACAGGGGCATATTTAAAGCATGCCACAGTATACGGATCCATTTCTCCAACATCTGCATCATTCTCTCCTTCTAGAACTCTTCTGATATTCTTCATAGTCTCCAGATCTTTGTTGGCAGCAACGACTTGTTCACATTTTTCACGGACAGATTTTCCTTTCTTACCCGAAACTGTACTTAAATCCTCGATGATAGACTCAAAACATTTCAAAGCATCAACCATGGCCATGTTTCTTTTCTCCAGTGCATTGATGGCCTCTGGTAGCTTTGCATAGTTTGATGCAATGAATGCAAGATCATTGCGTAGCACTTTATCCTGCAGCAGTTCCTTCACAATACGGACAGCAGACGAATCACTCTCATCTAATTTCTCTATGACCTCTTCAAACTTGTCCAAATTGGAAGTGTAGTACAGTACTGCCGAAATCCACGTCCCCCATCTGGTTAATATTGGCTGTGGTGGCAATGCAAGTTCAGGTGCAATTTCCTTGAATGTAACACACCTTGATGGAGCCTTAAGGAAAATCTTCTTGCCATTAGAAACGAATTTATCAACACTAGAGAACAATCCACGCACATGCTCTGCAACTCGGTGAAGTCCATGGGCTAAGCAAGTTAGGTGTATCATTTCTGGGAAAAGAACTCGAAGTGCCCTTGCTGATTTCTTCATGTAAGGTGCTGCATCTGTCAGGAAGAGTAGAACATTCTTGTGATGGATGCCTTCTGGTCAAAGCAATGTCAGGGCTGTTGTAAAAAGCTGAGCTATTGTTGAACTGTTGGTCTTCTCTAGTTCTTCTGAGGAAAGCAGGTAAATTTTCGACGTCTGATCAACTTCCAGGGTGCCAATAACTACGTTTGCAACATATCTACCCATGACATCTGTCGTTTCATCTATTGAAATCCATATTTTCTTATCCTTCACTTCTTCCCTAATTCTCTGCACTGTCAAGTCATAAAGTGTGTCCACATAATTCTTTCTTAAAGTAGAGTCACTTGGGATGGCTTGTTTGGTATATTTTTCCAAGAATAGCTTTAGAGACTTGTTCTCTAGCTTCCACAATGGAATACCGGCATCAACAAAAGCTTTACACAGCTCTAAGGAGAAGGTAGACTTGCGGCTGGTGGATGCAGAAAATGTACTCAACAGGCTCGTTTGCTGGTCTCCTGGTTTCGTCTTATTTGCAGCATTTTGATGTTTAGCAGTCTGAACATGTTGTGCAATGAAGTACTTCTTTTCGAAATTCACTGATTTTTCACAGACTTTGCAAAATAGCACTGATCCATCCGTGGAAAAAACATCACTTCCAAACTCCCGAACAAAATCATTCAGCTTCTTGCCAATGGATGAACTAACTTTCGGCATTTTCAGTGTGTTGTGATGCAAAGGAGTCGTCTGATCTATTTTCAATAAGGCTGGCTTGGTTGAAGTGAGGAAGTGGTCTAGTCTCGTGCTGGAAACTGGTTTGGTAGTGATGTGAAGGGAAGTTGTGCTCACGAAAACAATGTTGCCAAGCCAAGCCAGTGTTGCCAAGGTTGAAGTCCAATAATAAATGAATTATTCAAATGATTATCCGAAGCTTCAATAATAAATTAATAATTTATTATTGAAGTTTCGAATAATCATTCGAATCATTCAATTATTATTGAAGCTTCGACCTTGGCAACATTCATTGTGTCTTCCAAAATGTTTGTGTTTAGTCCGTAGAGTTATGTTTTCTCAAGTTTATAGAAAATATACGTAAAAAAGGCAAAATAGGCTAATATTTTCCTTAATAGGCAATATCACTCTCAATCACCCAGAAAAGGCAAAAAAGGCATTTATGGCATTTTGCCTAAACATCCGGGCTCTAGTAATGATCATTCACCGCTAAATGAGTGCTCACTCGCCCAAGATACTTCCAAAACGCATGAAAAGAGGGAAAACAATAATGAGTGAATACTTAGCACGATAAAACTACCTTCTCCACTGTGCAACAAAACACTCACAATAAAGGAGAAAATAAAATGAATGACTATACTCAAAATACGTAACAATGTTCATAATTCAGGAAAAATATTAAACATCCAAATACACTTGAATAAAATTCAACAGCCTAAGGGAAACTAGTTACGGCTCCACACGGAGAGACACATACAGCGCGTAAAGATCACCTGAAATATGTTAACAAATTGTGTAATTTTAAGAAAAAGTGTTAGTGTAGTGTCAGCTACATGCATGTGGATACCATGAAAATGTGAGGACTGCAAACCGGAATTCCGCTACCCCACGATCCTCGGCTGATCTGCCTGCGTCCTCGGCTGGCTTGCCCGCGTCCTTAGCTGGCTTGCGCGCGTCCTTGGCTGTCGGACCTCGGCGCCTGGCAGTGATGAGAGACGGCTGGCGTTCTTCGCCTGGCAGCGGGGAGAAATACAGGCGGGGGAGCAACCACACCCCTCCCAAGGTGGCCGCCAAAGGTCTGCCCTGGTCTGGCGAAGGTAAGCGCCCCACGACAGGCTGTGTCGTAGGCAGACAAGTGGGCGTCCCGGAATTGGTAACGAGACCCCGTGCAACGGTGCTGTGTAGAGTCATGCGGGGGTGCGGGGCGCTGCTCTCGGGTGCGGGTGTGTGCTGACTCAACTCACCGGGGCAGAAAAGGTCGCGGGCTGTGTCAGCGGTCTTGCACTCCCTTCACTGTCTCTGCCCCTTGCACAAACTTGCTACTGTTAATATGTTTGAGAGAGAGTTATAACACTTCGGAGTTGTTCGTAACCACGCAAGCCACCACTTTTGTTAACCCTTTTTTTAGTGTTATTTTTTTAAAGGTGGAGCGTGTAAAGTGATTTGGTTAAAGGACGAACTGTTATCTCACTCGTCACAGGGCCAGCGATACCGTTGTCCTGCTTCGCAAGTTGATTGTAGTAGGTGATATAACACAATAGCCTTTATAGTTAAGTGTGGTAGATGCTGTTTTTGCTGAGCGGAGCCGTTAAGTTCACTTTGAGTTCACTTAACTCATTCTCTCTCTGGTATATTAAAAGCGTGATGAGTTTTAACTATATTAACAGTTTTACACAATAGTTACAAGGTTTATGTGAGCTGTCGCCCCCCCCCCGAGCAGTGTGATCTGCTCGTGACCGCTGCCCACTGTCTTCTCTCGGCTTCAGTCCGGGTGCACATATTACACAGCATCATGGCAGTGCCATGATGTTGCGACACATACAGTCACACATTCACATGTACATTATAATATACACGTTACAGGAGGGAGGGTCCGACACGCAATTTTCCTTGGAGTATACTGTGCAAGGAGGGAGGGTCCGGCACACAATTTTCCTTGAGTCTACTGTGCACGGAGGGAGGAACCGACACAATTTTCCTTGGAGTCTACTGTGCACGGAGGGAGGGTCAGGCACGCAATTTTCCTTGAGTTTACTGTGCACGGAGGGAGGGTCCGGCACGCAATTTTCCTTGAGTTTACTGTGCACGGAGGGAGGGTCCGGCACGCAATTTTCCTTGAGTCTACTGTGCACAGAGGTTGGATCCGGCACGCAATTTTCCTTGAGTCTACTGTGCACGGAGGGAGGGTCAGGCACGCAATTTTCCTTGAGTTTACTGTGCACGGAGGTTGGATCCGGCACGCAATTTTCCTTGAGTTTACTGTGCACAGAGGTTGGATCCGGCACGCAATTTTCCTTGAGTCTACTGTGCACGGAGGGAGGGTCAGGCACGCAATTTTCCTTGAGTCTACTGTGCACGGAGGGAGGGTCCGGCACGCAATTTTCCTTGAGTCTACTGTGCACAGAGGTTGGATCCGGCACGCAATTTTCCTTGAGTCTACTGTGCACGGAGGGAGGGTCAGGCACGCAATTTTCCTTGAGTTTACTGTGCACAGAGGTTGGATCCGGCACGCAATTTTCCTTGAGTTTACTGTGCATGGAGGGAGGGTTCGGCACGCAATTTTCCTTGAGTTTACTGTGCACGGAGGGAGGGTCAGGCACGCAATTTTCCTTGAGTTTACTGTGCACGGAGGGAGGGTCCGGCACGCAATTTTCCTTGAGTCTACTGTGCACGGAGGGAGGGTTCGGCACGCAATTTTCCTTGAGTTTACTGTGCACGGAGGGAGGGTTCGGCACGAAATTTTCCTTGAGTTTACTGTGCACGGAGGGAGGGTCAGGCACGCAATTTTCCTTGAGTCTACTGTGCACGGAGGTTGGATCCGGCACGCAATTTTCCTTGAGTTTACTGTGCACGGAGGGAGGGTCAGGCACGCAATTTTCCTTGAGTTTACTGTGCACAGAGGTTGGATCCGGCACGCAATTTTCCTTGAGTCTACTGTGCACGGAGGGAGGGTCCGGCACGCAATTTTCCTTGAGTTTACTGTGCACGGAGGGAGGGTCCGGCACGCAATTTTCCTTGAGTCTACTGTGCACGGAGGGAGGGTCCGGCACGCAATTTTCCTTGAGTTTACTGTGCACAGAGGTTTGCTCCTGCACGCAAATTTCCTTGAGTCTACTGTTCACGGAGGGAGGGTCAGGCACGCAATTTTCCTTGAGTTTACTGTGCACAGAGGTTGGATCCGGCACGCAATTTTCCTTGAGTTTACTGTGCACGGAGGGAGGGTTCGGCACGCAATTTTCCTTGAGTTTACTGTGCACGGAGGGAGGGTCAGGCACGCAATTTTCCTTGAGTTTACTGTGCACGGAGGGAGGGTCAGGCACGCAATTTTCCTTGAGTCTACTGTGCACGGAGGGAGGGTCCGGCACGCAATTTTCCTTGAGTTTACTGTGCACGGAGGGAGGGTTCGGCACGCAATTTTCCTTGAGTTTACTGTGCACGGAGGGAGGGTCAGGCACGCAATTTTCCTTGAGTCTACTGTGCACGGAGGTTGGATCCGGCACGCAATTTTCCTTGAGTTTACTGTGCACGGAGGGAGGGTCAGGCACGCAATTTTCCTTGAGTTTACTGTGCACAGAGGTTGGATCCGGCACGCAATTTTCCTTGAGTTTACTGTGCACGGAGGGAGGGTTCGCCACGCAATTTTCCTTGAGTCTACTGTGCACGGAGGGAGGATCCGGCACGCAATTTTCCTTGAGTCTACTGTGCACGGAGGGAGGGTTCGGCACGCAATTTTCCTTGAGTCTGCTGTGCACGGAGGGAGGGTCTGGCACGCAATTTTCCTTGAGTCTACTGTGCACGGAGGGAGGGTCCGGCACGCAATTTTCCTTGAGTCTACTGTGCACGGAGGGAGGATCCGGCACGCAATTTTCCTTGAGTCTACTGTGCACGGAGGGAGGATCCGGCACGCAATTTTCCTTGAGTCTACTGTGCACGGAAGGAAGGACGGCACGCAATTTTCCTTTAGTCTACTGTGCCGGGGGATAATCCGGCACGCAATTTTCCTTTAGTCTACTGTGCCGGGGGATAATCCGGCATGCAATTTTCCTTGAGTCTACTGTGCCGGGGGAATAATCCGGCATGCAATTTTCCTTGAGTCTACTGTGCCGGGGGAATAATCCGGCACGCAATTTCGTTTTAGTCTACTGTTCCGGGGGGATAATCCGGCCCGCAATTTTCCTTGAATCTACTGTGCCGGAGGAATAATCCGGCACGCAATTTTCCTTGACTCTACTGTGCTGGAGAAATAAACCGGCACGCAGTTTTCCTTGTGTCTACTGTGCCGGGGGGATGATCCGGCACGCAACTTTCTTGAGTCTATCATATATTTTTATTTTTTTTACGTCTTGGCCCATTGCGCCGGTAGGCTTCTTCCCGGTGGATCCTGGATTCCTGATGGTCGGTCCAAGGCTTCTTCCCAGTGGGGCCTGATGGTCAGCCCAGCCCGTTCTGGCGCAGGCGAGTGTTTTTATAGTGGCGCCATCCTGCATTGGCTCATGCTGCCCTCCCGGAGCTCATCTTTAATCCTAGAATCTAGAGTCCGGGTTGATAGATGGTCTTCTGGACAGCATGTGGGTAGTTTTAAGCCACTCGGCGGCGGCTGAAAAATCCCAGCTTGGTGGCACCGGTCGGGGTTTGAACTCGCGTCCTCTTGAACGTGGGGCCGTCACGCTATCCGTTCAGTCACCGCCTCTCCCTTGAAGGGTAATGGCTGGCTGTCAGTTTGAAGAATCTTGGGCGCGACAAAGGAAGAACTGCCTGCTGCTGAAGGATGAAAAAAGCAGTCTTAGTTAGTATAAGGCGACTCGCGTGTTTTCGGGCAGCAGCGGGCTTGCTGGCTCGTCTTGTGCCGGAGACAAAACAAAAGACTTGTAAGAAATTTTGTCTCGAGTAGATTGAAAAAATAAGAAGTTTAGTGACCGGATCATCGAGAGTTGTTTGGGGATGGAAGATAAGGGCTTGTTGAACACGTCCTGTAATGTGTATATTATAAAAAATGTGAATGTGTGAATGTATGTCGTATCGCCATGGCCCAGTGGCGCCAGGACGTTACACACAGACGCTACGTTGTGCTTAGGAGGTGCTCCTTGCCGTGGGAACGGTGCTGATGCAGCAAGCATGCTATCCGCTGGCCGCTCCTGTACCAAGAGAAGCCGGCAGATCAGAGCGGGCGGCGGACGAGGGCACAGGACTTCTCGGAGTGTGCGTACGACTTACGACTCGTCCACAAAATACTGTAACTATTCTGTGAATATATTTAAAAAGCAATACAACCATTTAATCAACCAGAGAGAGAGAGAGTAAATTAAGTGAACTCAAAGTGAACTTAACGGCTCCGCTCGGCCAACACATAACCCACATCACTTAACTAAAAGGCTATTGTGTTGTCTCACGACTTCTATCAACTGGAGAAAGCAGGCAACGGTACACCGGACCTCACGTGAGATAACAGTTCGCGCCTTAATCAAAAACACAAAAACACAGCTAACAAAAAGGCTAACAAAAGTGGTGAACAGCGGCTTCCGGACCTTCTCCGAAGTGTTCTGTGTGTTATCTCTCTCTCTTTAACCACTTAACACTTAACGGTGGCAAGTGTCGTCAAGGGGCAGACAGGCGAGTGTGCAGGAAAGCTGACACAAGCAACGCCATTCCCCCTTGGCCCGTCCGAGTCGAGTCAGCACACTCCACCACACCGCCCCGCGCGCCCCGCCCCGCGCGCCCCGCCCCGACGCGCGCCCACATCGCCCACTGTCGGGATCCCGCTTCCCAATTCTGGGACGCCCACTTGTCTGCCTACGACACAGTCATTCGTGGGTGGGCGCTCACCTTCGCCTTGGTGGAGATCTTGGTGGAGCGTGGTCGTTCCTCCGCCCATTCCTCACCGCTGCCAGCCGCTGCCGGGCACTGCCGGCGGTCTCTCTGGCCGCTCCAAGGACGCGGGGATAGCCAGCCAAGGACGAGGGCGAGCCAGCCGTGGACGAAGGAGTACCATGGGCACAATCTTCACATTTATTTATGGTATCCACATGCATATAGCTGACACGACACTAATTATATTAATACACCACTTGTTGATGACATTTCAGGTGATTTTTTTACGTGCTTTGTGTGTCTCCGTGTGGAGCCGTATCTAGTTTCCCTTAGGCTGTTGAATTTTATTCAGGTGTAAAGGGATGTTTAATATTTTTCCTGATTTGTGAACATTGTTTGCATTTTATATATAATCATTCATTTTCTTTTCTCCTTTCTTTTGTGTGTTTTATTGCACAGTGGGAAGTTTTCATCATGCTCAGTATTCACTCATTGCTCTTTTCCCTCTTTTTAATGCGTTTTGGAAGCATCTGAGGCGAGTGAGCACACACTTAGCGCTGATACTTTTTTCTTTTCCCATACTTTTCCTCATGAAGCCATATTTTCCTAATGCCTTTTTTTTTTTTAAATGGCAGGTCAGTCTGAGAAAGAGATATAAATTTTGGCCAAGGAGTTCCAGAAGTTGATGCAGGATTCGGAAGCGCCAGCCGAGGATGTCAATTCCCGTGTCCTAAGGAGCGGGTCAACTCATGACAGTTCCTCCTCCTCCTCCTCCTCCTCCTTCTTCTCTCCCGCATGATAACAAAGGTAATATCTTAACTAACCAAGAATCCACAATGGCCACTAACACTATTAAACTTCTGCCGACTACGGCATCAGTCAGAGCTTTCGCAGGCAATGAACCGGATTACAGTGCGAGAGACTTCATCCTGCAATGCGAGGATGTTATGAACAACTCATTTGTGTCGGAACCGGGTGATAAAATCTCCTTCATTAGGTCCAGATTAAAGCCGGGAACAGAAGCATCAGCTCTTATGTACACCAGCGCGTTCATGGAACCGCAACAAACCAAAGATTATGCCTAGTTTCGGTCACATTTTCTGGAGTCTTTTGGTGAAGATGTTAGGCACAGCCTCGTCAAAGGCGTTAATGTGGCTGTGACCAATTTGATTTCAGCTGTGGAGAGTAAAGGGCTTTTTGCCGGACAAGTAGACGCCTATCGGTTGTCTACTGATTTGGGCGTCTATCTGAAAGCTGGTGGCTGGACTGAGGGAGAATATGTCTCTATCCAATGTTCTCAAATTTTTTGAATTTTTTGTATACATGGCTGTCATCAAGGGCCAGTTTCGAAAAGGTTCTTTATCCCTAGCCTACGGCCCCACTGACAAGTTGCACGACTTCATGCTTAAAATAAAAACTAAGATAGAGGAGAAAGACGGAGCGCCAGTCACCCCTGTAGCCTCTGTCGACCAGAAGGCCGCTAATGTTAGCGCGTCCTCATCAGTGGTGGCGGCCACCACCGAAAAGCCTAAGCGCCACTGTTCATACTGTCAGCGCGACGGTCATACGGTTGACTATTGTCTAAAACGTCAGCGGGATCGCAAGGCTACTAGGGAGAAGGGAGGCTCGCCGATGTCAGGCAAATCTGCTTCTCAGAAGACCCCGGCCGCTTCAAAAAGTCGAGCCGCGGGCTACCACACTGGCAAGTTCTGTTTTGTTCACGGTGCTGGTAGACACACCACAGAGGAGTGTTTCTCTGTGCTCCAGTTAAAGAAAGAGCGAGCAGGAAAGTTCGTGAAGGGGCGGGGAGCTGAGCCCCCAAAACCGACCCAGGGTAGCAACCCGGGGGGGGGAGGATACCGAGACTGCAGCGCAGGCTGACAAAAGTAGCTTGTATGAATCTGTTGTGGCCGCGTGCAGTCAACCTGAAATAATGGCGCTTAAAGTCAAGCTGGGTCCGCTACAAGCGTCATTTGCGGTCGACACCGGCGCGGCGGTTAATGTGTTGTCGGAAAGGACATACTTAGCTTTGAAACGCGCGTCGCGGGGAGGCCGCTACCAGCTACGACCCTCGGACCTGAGCCTTTGCGGTGTCACCGCCGACAGGCTTAACATCCTTGGGTTGGTGAGTTTGCCAGTGAGTTTGGGACGAAACACCCTGTCATGCGTTTGATTTTACGTGACGTCCAACTTTTCCCTGCCGTCTGACGGTCTTCTTGGGTTGTCGTCACTGAGGTCTAACCGCATGGTAATACATCCAGATAGTAATACAGTGAGGTTTCAAGGGAGATGTTTCAAGGCCATGGATCAACCTGTGCGCCTCGCTTCTCCCTGGGAAAGAAGAGAAATACCCAGCAAGGGTCGGGAAAGTGTTTCTCCTGAGTCGGTCGCATACCGTGCCGACTCTTTCCACGGTGCCGGTGCATGGCGCGGGCACCACTTCACTTCATGGTCAACCACCAACACCAGCTGACGTGTGGGGGATGGAAAATGTCAATGCGATAGTCGGGGAATCACGAAATCCCTCAGCGAACCGCAATGCACGTCCCTGTGTCAGTCCCTAACGCCACCGTAGGTTGTGACATCTGCCTAGAAGGGCCTAGTCGTGTCAACACGCTAGCGATAGAGTCCACCCTTAACACGGTGCGCGAGGGAGGTAGGACCGTAGCTTTAGTGGTTAATGCCACTGGCGGTCCAGTTAAACTCAGAAATGGAGTCATTTTGGGTCGCGCTTAGCGTTCGACGGACAGGTGTCCCCAGACCCTTTAGAGTTACAGCGGCCTTGTGTCGGCGCAGTGGGTCAACCTGCCGCCGGCGACACATCTTGTCAGGCCTCATCTGTCGATTCTTTAGTCAAAGTGGTCGATTATCCTGAGCTTAAGGGCCCGCTTCTGAAACTTTTACATCAGTATCGTGATGTCATTGCCCTGGTGAACCTTTAGGTGCGACTGCAGCGACAGAACACAACATTAGGGTTAAACCCGACACCAAACCGGTGTACATTCCTGCGTACAGACTCCCACACAGTCAAAGGCAGGTTGTAGATGAACAGGTTAAAGATATGTTGGACCAGGGTGTTATTCAGCATTCCCGGTCTCCGTGGAACTCGCCCTTGTTTCTGGTCCCTAAAAGGACGGAGTTTCAGGCCTGTCATCGATTTTAGGAAAGTAAATGAGGTTACTGAGGATGATAGGTACCCTCTGCCTGTTTTAGGTGACTTGTTAATGTCCCTGGGGCAAGGGAATAATATTTTCAGTAGTCTTGACCTTTTAAGTGGGTACTGGCAGGTGCCGATGGCAGCTGAATCCAGAGAGATTACAGCCTTCAGTACCCCTAGCGGTCATTTTGAATGGATGCCATTCGGCCTCAAAACCGCACCCATTACTTTTCAGAGGATGATCAACACATTGTTCTCAGACATGATAGGCAAAGAAGTCTATGCATATTTAGATGATTTAATCATCTGCAGCAAGGATGGCGCCAGTCACCTAGCTAAACTAGAAGCGGTTCTGCTTAAACTCAGAGGCGCTGGCCTTAAGGCCAAGCTGACTAAATGTGAATTTTTAAAGGCGAAAATCACCTTTTTAGGCCACACTGTTGATGGAGATGGTATCCACACGATGGACGATAAAATATCGGCCATAAAGAATTTTCCGCAACCCAAGACCGTCGAAAACGTTCGGTCTTTCCTTGGGTTGTCCGGCTACTATAGGCCTTTCATAAAATGTTTTGCAAAAATTGATTCTCCTCTAACACAACTCTTAAAGAAAGAGGTCCTTTTCACTGGAATGCCCCACAACACAAGAGTTTTACAGACTTGAAGTCAGCGTTAATCAACGCTCCAGCCTTGGCATTCCCGGACTACAACGTCCCTTTTACACTGTTTACAGATGCCTCAGCCCTGGGTCTTGGTGTTTTTGATGCAACCGGACGCTCGCGGTAAAATCGCGCTATTGCGTACGCAAGTCGTACTTTAAACCAGGCTGAGTCGAACTATTCAGGGACCCATCAGGAAACCCTATCGGTTGTTTGGGCTCTTAAACATTTTAGTGATATTATCCTTGGCTATCCTATCACTGTCTTTACGGACCACGCGCCAGTCACCGAGCTTTTTAAAGGTAGAAACCTCACCGGTCGCCTCGCACGGTGGTACCTGACTATCCAGGAGTTTGGGCCAACCTTTAAGTATTTACCTGGCCGCGCGAATGTCGTCGCGGATTCACTGTCTAGGAACGTACCTGTTGGCTCAGTGGCAGAAGCGCTTGCTGAAATTCAAAATTTCAGTCTTAAGGATTTAGCAGCAGCCCAGCGTCGCCATGACGTTTGGGGTAAGGTAATATACGCTCTGGAGTCGGGTGACGAAACAAGTCTCCCGCCTCTACCTGTGTCTGTTTCAGTTTTCTTCTTGTCACAGGACGGTGTCCTGTGCCGCTACTGGCCCCGCAAAAGGAGTCTGTTGCACAGTTTGTGATACCGAGTGTTATGTACCGGCGGTGCTGAACTTAGTTCATGACGCGATCATTGCTGGTCACCCGGGGAGGGAGCGCACACTAACAGCGGCCCGAGCGGTCTATTTTTGGCCAACTATGCGTGTAGATATTGACGCGTATGTGGGTAAGTGTGTCAAGTGTGCCCAACATAAAGGGACGGTGCCTAGGCCTGCGCCGATCCTAGAATACCCGCCCCCTGCCCGGCCTTGGGATGTAGTTTCTATTGACTTGCTACAGCTTCCCGCCAGCCACCAGGGCTCTAGGTACCTCTTAGTTTGTGTAGATCACTTGTCTCGGTACGTTGTTTTAGCCCCAGTGCAAGATAAATCTGCTAAGTCCATTGCTCATGCCCTGATAACTCATCTCATTTGTCCGTATTCTACACCTAGAGTGTTGTTAAGTGATAATGGAACCGAGTTTCGAAATCAACTTTAGCAGAAATATGCAAACAGTTTGCCATTACCCAATCTTTTACAGTCAGTTATCACCCAGCCAGCAACGGCCTTGTTGAGCGCGCGAATAGGAAGATTTTAGATGTCTTGCGCCCGGTCGTTAGCGGACTTCAGCATACATGGGAGGACTGGCTGGCATATGTTGCAGCAAGCATAAATAGCAGTGTTTGTGAGTCAACGGGACAATCTCCCACTACATAATTTTTGGGGTTGAGAAGAGACTCTGTATGACCTGCTTGGTAGTTCTCATTCACCTGTATATAATGTAGATGATTATTCTAAGGTTCAACTCAAGGTTTTCACAGACATTCATAGAGAAGTCAGAAATAGACTACAGGCTACATCTGAGGCTATGTGCTTGCAGCAACACAAGCGTGCCGCCCCTGTTTCCTTGAAAGTGGGTGACTTTGTTATGATTCGAGTCCCAGAGAGACATTCGAAGTTGTCCCCTAAATTCGTGGGCCCACGCCAGATAGTTAGGCAACTAGGTGGTCACAAATTTGAGCTTTATGATCTCATTTTTAATTCATACGAAATTGTGCATAGTGATCGCCTCAAAAAGACAGACGCCCAGCCTGAGGTCATCGATTCGACTTTAGTTGAACCAGCGAGAACCGCCTGCTTGCCTCAGCCTGACGATGCTTTGTCTATCTTTCCAACACACGACTATAACCTGCGTCCTCGCCAATAAGGGTTTTCTGCTTGGTTCCAGGAAATGTTGTCCCTCACCTTCTACTTCCTTCTGCGCTCCGTTCTGGCTGCAGACCCTGCGCACCTCAAGCCGGGGCCCTCTGCTCATTTGGGCCGGGTTTCTCTGGTCGAGGATGTCCTGTGGGTCCAGTACCCGTTTACTGCTCTGGTGGAAATACCAGGCACACTGAGGACAATAACGGAACAAGTGACTGGGGTTGTGTTGCAGATGGATATCAATGCTCCTGAAGACGGTCTCCTGCGTCTGATGCATGACCGCATAAAGTACTTGAATGATACTCTAACCCTGGCTTTGGAGAACTACGCAGCTCTTTCGTTTCCTAACCGTACTAAACGGGGCTTGATTGATGGGATTGGGCAACTTTCCGCATGTTGTTTGGAACCGCAATGGATGAGGATGTGGAGGAACTGCGGGATAGGTATAACCGTTTGGCTTCACTTGCTGCTACTCAACACAAAACCATTAGGATGAATTCCTTCCACATTTCCAGACTTGAGCATGCAGTACAGGATATTGCTTCTTATTCCCGAACCTTAGGCTCTTCCATTAATGAGTTGTGGACCGGCATGGCTAATATGTACCAAATGGAACTTGTTCTACAAACCTTGCCTGCCTTGGAGAGTGCAGTCAACTCTATCCTCCATACTAATGCTCTGGTAATACAGAATGTAGTGGATGCTGACTGTGGTAGGGTTACCTCTTCTATTTTTCCTGTCAGGATTTGCAAAAGGCTTTGAAAATAGGAGTAGAGAACCACCAACTAACACCTTTGTTTGACATGCATGCCATACACCACTACTATCCCTTGCTTGAGTCATTCCTGACGTCGGAAGCTATAGTAATTCACGTTCCCTTCAGGTCAAAGGATGTGTTTGAGGTTTATCAGCTGGAACCTTTCTCAGTCAATAACTCGGTGATGGTGCTGGACTTACCTGCCACAGTGGTCTTAATTCGTAATGATCTATCGCTTTATGCAACGGGCCAGCCGTCAGACCTAGGGTCCTGCAAAACAGAGTATCACAATCTCTATTTTTGCTCAGCGTCACTCTTGCATTCCTCCCGTTGACAGGTGGTATCTGCGAGGTGGTGCTGACCCAGTCGGATGCTTCTAAAGCTCTAGAGACTTGCCCTATCGTCACGTCGCCCCTAAATCGCTTTTCCACAGGAGGTTCTCCGGATTTCACTACTTCTTTTTCACACTACCAGTGTTTGTGACAGTGGTCTGTCCCGAAGGTTCAACTTATAGAGAGGTTGCAGGTCACCTGGCGGTACGGGTGGCTTGTTCCCTACGTTCTGTCAATTTGACAACCTTTCCGGAGACGCTCCATCATGGATTTGCGGCCACAAATGCCATCCCAATCTATCCTATTGACAGTTTAGTGAATCTCACCTTTTCTAGAATGAAGTATGTGACAAATAGCCTTTCCGAGCTAACCTTTTCAAATTTCTCGGAATTGGAGTCAGCTGTCCATGACTCTCTACCGGTTTACCTTGCCCCATATGTACATTACCCATCACTGATCTTGCCGGTGGTTCTTTTTATCATCATTGTCATCCCCCTGTTCTGCCTTGTTAAGCGGGCTCTGACTTTGTACAACCATCTTCAGGCAAGAGTTGCCCCACCGCGCTGAGTTCGTACGCATTGTGACTCGACGATTCAGTTTGTATCAAATCTTCTTCACGGATTTTTTTTTTTCTTTTCTTATTACTATTCCACATAGCTCCGTTAGCATGTATCCTAATGACAATTTAGTCAATTTGTTTTTTTTTTAGGATGTATTTTGTAAATAACTATTCGAGCTATTGTTTTGTTTTCTCGGAATAGTGCTGAGCTTCCACGTCCACGACTCTAGCCCTGTTTACCTCGCCTTGTATGTACTTTGCCCATTTATTGTTACTTCCATGATTATTTTTCTTGTCATTGGCATTTCCCGATGTTGTATCGTTAGGCGGGCTCTGACTTGTATATATTTTTTTTTACATGCAACCATAATAGGCCCTCGTTTAACTAGTACACATTGTGCGACTGTAACATGGGTAGGTACACTGATTTTAAGGGTCGGATGAGCCGCGAGGTCGCGACTTTTTCCGTGACCGAGCGATGTAATGTATATTATAAAAAAAATGTGAATGTGTGAATGTATGTCGTATCGCCATGGCCCAGTGGCGCCAGGACGTTACACACAGACGCTACGTTGTGCTTAGGAGGTGCTCCTTGCCGTGGGAACGGTGCTGATGCAGCAAGCATGCTATCCGCTGGCCGCTCCTGTACCAAGAGAAGCCGGCAGATCAGAGCGGGCGGCGGACGAGGGCACAGGACTTCTCGGAGTGTGCGTACGACTTACGACTCGTCCACAAAATACTGTAACTATTCTGTGAATATATTTAAAAAGCAATACAACCATTTAATCAACCAGAGAGAGAGAGAGTAAATTAAGTGAACTCAAAGTGAACTTAACGGCTCCGCTCGGCCAACACATAACCCACATCACTTAACTAAAAGGCTATTGTGTTGTCTCACGACTTCTATCAACTGGAGAAAGCAGGCAACGGTACACCGGACCTCACGTGAGATAACAGTTCGCGCCTTAATCAAAAACACAAAAAACAGCTAACAAAAAGGCTAACAAAAGTGGTGAACAGCGGCTTCCGGACCTTCTCCGAAGTGTTCTGTGTGTTATCTCTCTCTCTTTTACCACTTAACACTTAACGGTGGCAAGTGTCGTCAAGGGGCAGACAGGCAAGTGTGCAGGAAAGCTGACACAAGCAACGCCATTCCCCCTTGGCCCGTCCGAGTCGAGTCAGCACACTCCACCACACCGCCCCGCGCGCCCCGCCCCGCGCGCCCCGCCCCGACGCGCGCCCACATCGCCCACTGTCGGGATCCCGCTTCCCAATTCTGGGACGCCCACTTGTCTGCCTACGACACAGTCATTCGTGGGTGGGCGCTCACCTTCGCCTTGGTGGAGATCTTGGTGGAGCGTGGTCGCTCCGCCCCTTCCTCACCGCTGCCAGCCGCTGCCGGGCACTGCCGGCGGTCTCTCTGGCCGCTCCAAGGACGCGGGGACAGCCAGCCAAGGACGGGGACAGCCAGCCAAGGACGAGGGCGAGCCAGCCGAGGACGAAGGAGTGCCACGGGCACAATCTTCACACTTTTTTTTATGGTATTCACATGCATGTAGCTGACACACCACTAATTATATTAATACACCACTTGTTGATGACATTTCAGGTGATTTTTTTTTACGTGCTTTGTGTGTCTCCGCGTGGAGCCGTATCTTGTTTCCCTTAGGCTGTTGAATTTTATTCAGGTGTAGAGGGATGTTTAATATTTTTCCTGATTTGTGAACATTGTTTGCATTTTATATATAATCCTTCATTTTTTTTTTCTCCTTTCTTTTGTGTGTTTTCTTGCACAGTGGGGAAGTTTTTATCATGCTAAGTATTCACTCATTGTTCTTTTCCCTCTTTTTAATGCGTTTTGGAAGCATCTGAGGCGAGTGAGCACACACTTAGCGGTGATACTTTTTCTTTTCCCATATTTTTCCTCATGAAGCCATATTTTCCTAATGCCTTTTTTTTTTTAAATGGCAGGTCAGTCTGATAAAGAGATAGACATTTTGGCCAAGGAGTTCCAGAAGTTGATGCAGGATTCGGAAGCGCCCGCCGAGGATGACAATTCCCGTGTCCTAAGGAGCGGGTCAACTCATGACAGAGTTCTTCCTCCTCCTCCTCCTTCTTCTCTCCCGCATGATAACAAAGGTAATATCTTGACTAACCAAGAATTAACAATGGCTACTAACACTATTAAACTTCTGCCGACTACGGCATCAGTCAGAGCTTTCGCAGGCAATGAACCGGATTACAGTGCGAGAGACTTCATCCTGCAATGCGAGGATGTTATGAACAACTCATTTGTGTCAGAACCGGGTGATAAAATCTCCTTCATTAGGTCTAGATTAAAGCCGGGGTCAGAAGCATCAGCTGTTATGTTCACCAGCGCGTTCATGGAACCGCAACAAACCAAGGATTATGCCCAGTTTCGGTCACATTTTCTGGAGTCTTTTGGGGAAGATGTTAGGCACAGCCTCGTCAAAGGTGTTAATGTAGCTGTGACCAAATTGATTTCAGCTGTGGAGAGTAAAGAGCTTTTAGCCGGACAAGTAGACGCCTATCGGTTGTCTACTGATATGGGCGTCTATCTGAAAGCTGGTGGCTGGACTGAGGAGAGAATATGTCTCTATCCAATGTTCTCAAATTTTTGAATTTTTGTATACATGGCTGTCATCAAGGGCCAGTTTCGAAAAGGTTCTTATCCCTAGCCTACGGCCCCACTGACAAGTTGCACGACTTCATGCTTAAAATAAAAACTAAGATGGAGGAGAAAGACGGAGCGCCAGTCACCCTGTAGCCTCTGTCGACCAGAAGGCCGCTAATGTTAGCGCGTCCTCATCAGTGGTGGCGGCCACCACCGAAAAGCCTAAGCGCCACTGTTCATACTGTCAGCGCGACGGTCATACGGTTGACTATTGTCTAAAACGTCAGCGGGATCGCAAGGCTACTAGGGAGAAGGGAGGCTCGCCGATGTCAGGCAAATCTGCTTCTCAGAAGACCCCGGCCGCTTCAAAAGTCGAGCCGCGGGCTACCACACTGGCAAGTTCTGTTTTGTTCACGGTGCTGGTAGACACACCACAGAGGAGTGTTTCTCTGTGCTCCAGTTAAAGAAAGAGCGAGCAGGAAAGTTCGTGAAGGGGCGGGGAAGCTGAGCGCCCCCAAAACCGACCCAGGGTAGCAACCTGGGAGGATACCGAGACTGCAGCGCAGGCTGACAAAAGTAGCTTGTATGAATCTGTTGTGGCCGCGTGCAGTCAACCTGAAATAATGGCGCTTAAAGTCAAGCTGGGTCCGCTACAAGCGTCATTTGCGGTCGACACCGGCGCGGCGGTTAATGTGTTGTCGGAAAGGACATACTTAGCTTTGAAACGCGCGTCGCGGGGAGGCCGCTACCAGCTACGACCCTCGGACCTGAGCCTTTGCGGTGTCACCGCCGACAGGCTTAACATCCTTGGGTTGGTGAGTTTGCCAGTGAGTTTGGGACGAAACACCCCTGTCATGCGTTTGGATTTTTACGTGTCGTCCAACTTTTCCCTGCCGTCTGACGGTCTTCTTGGGTTGTCGTCACTGAGGTCTAACCGCATGGTAATACATCCAGATAGTAATACAGTGAGGTTTCAAGGGAGATGTTTCAAGGCCATGGATCAACCTGTGCGCCTCGCTTCTCCCTGGGAAAGAAGAGAAATACCCAGCAAGGGTCATACATAAGAACATAAGAACGCAGGAGTCTGCAAGAGGCCGGTAGGCCTGTACGAGGCAGCTCCTTTGACCCTAAGCTCCCGTGTATCTAACCCCACCTAATATCGCTGTCCATGAATTTATCTAGTCTATTTTTGAATGTGACAATTGTATTGGCACTCACCACATGACTGCTAAGCCTATTCCACTCATCCACCACCCTATTAGTAAACCAATTTTTGCCTATGTCCCTGTTGAATCTGAATTTATCCAGTTTAAACCCGTTACTTCGTGTCCTACCCGGTTCTCTTACCAACAAAACCTTATGAATGTCTCCCTTATTAAAGCCCTTCATCCATTTATAAACCTCGATCATGTCTCCACGCACCCTTCGCCTTTCTAGAGAATGCAAGTTTAACTGTTTGAGTCTTTCCTCGTATGGCAAGTTTCTCAACCCCTGAATCATCTTAGTCATCCTCCTCTGCACCGATTCTAACATTTTGATATCCATTCTATAGTAGGGTGACCAGAACTGAACCGCATAGTCAAGATGAGGTCTAACTAATGCTAAATATAGTTTGAGGAAGACTTCGTTCTTGTTGCTTACGCTCCTTGAAATAAATCCCAGTACCCTATTAGCTCGATTTCTAGCTTGAATGCATTGTGCCCTTGGACGGAGATCAGAGCTCACTAAGACCCCTAAATCCCTCTCGCACCTAGACCTACTTATGAGAGTGTCATTTAAGCAATAGTTATGTGAGGGGTTGTTCCTACCTACACTCAGAATACTGCACTTCCCTACATTGAACTCCATCTGCCATTTATCCGCCCAGTCATATAATCTGTTGAGTTCACCTTGGAGAATACTAGCGTCCTGATCCGACTCAATTACTCTACCGATCTTGGTATCATCTGCAAAGTGTTTCTCATGAGTCGGTCGTGCATACCGTGCCGACTCTTTCCACGGTGCCGGTGCATGGCGCGGGCACCACTTCACTTCATGGTCAACCACCAACACCAGCTGACGTTTGTGGGGGATGGAAAAATGTCAATGCGATAGTCGTGGGGAATCACGAAATCCCTCAGCGAACCGCAATGCACGTCCCTGTGTCAGTCCCTAACGCCACCGTAGGTTGTGACATCTGCCTAGAAGGGCCTAGTCGTGTCAACACGCTAGCGATAGAGTCCACCCTTAACACGGTGCGCGAGGGAGGTAGGACCGTAGCTTTAGTGGTTAATGCCACTGGCGGTCCAGTTAAACTCAGAAATGGAGTCATTTTGGGTCGCGCTTTAGCGTTCGACGGACAGGTGTCCCCAGACCCTTTAGAGTTACAGCGGCCTTGTGTCGGCGCAGTGGGTCAACCCGCCGCCGGCGACACATCTTGTCAGGCCTCATCTGTCGATTCTTTAGTCAAAGTGGTCGATTATCCCGAGCTTAAGGGCCCGCTTCTGAAACTTTTACATCAGTATCGTGATGTCATTGCCCTGCCCGGTGAACCTTTAGGTGCGACTGCAGCGACAGAACACAACATTAGGGTTAAACCCGACACCAAACCGGTGTACATTCCTGCGTACAGACTGGCACACAGTCAAAGGCAGGTTGTAGATGAACAGGTTAAAGATATGTTGGACCAGGGTGTTATTCAGCATTCCCGGTCTCCGTGGAACTCGCCCTTGTTTCTAGTCCCTAAAAAGGACGGGAGTTTCAGGCCTGTCATCGATTTTAGGAAAGTAAATGAGGTGACTGAGGATGATAGGTACCCTCTGCCTGTTTTAGGTGACTTGTTAATGTCCCTGGGGCAAGGGAATAATATTTTCAGTAGTCTTGACCTTTTAAGTGGGTACTGGCAGGTGCCGATGGCAGCTGAATCCAGAGAGATTACAGCCTTCAGTACCCCTAGCGGTCATTTTAAATGGTTAAGGATGCCATTCGGCCTCAAAACCGCACCCATTACTTTTCAGAGGATGATCAACACATTGTTCTCAGACATGATAGGCAAGGAAGTCTATGCATATTTAGATGATTTAATCATCTGCAGCAAGGATGGCGCCAGTCACCTAGCTAAACTAGAAGCGGTTCTGCTTAAACTCAGAGGCGCTGGCCTTAAGGCCAAGCTGACTAAATGTGTAATTTTAAAGGCGAAAATCACCTTTTTAGGCCACACTGTTGATGGAGATGGTATCCACACGATGGACGATAAAATATCGGCCATAAAGAATTTTCCGCAACCCAAGACCGTCGAAAACGTTCGGTCTTTCCTTGGGTTGTCCGGCTACTATAGGCCTTTCATACAAGGTTTTGCCAAAATTGCTTCGCCTCTAACACAACTCTTAAAGAAAGAGGTCCCTTTTCACTGGAATGCCCCACAACACAAGAGTTT
Source organism: Eriocheir sinensis (assembly GCF_024679095.1). Taxonomy (NCBI): domain Eukaryota; kingdom Metazoa; phylum Arthropoda; class Malacostraca; order Decapoda; family Varunidae; genus Eriocheir; species Eriocheir sinensis. Next base: position 10,736,641 of record NC_066532.1, on the reverse strand, counting down.
TACAGACTTGAAGTCAGCGTTAATCAACGCTCCAGCCTTGGCATTCCCGGACTACAACGTCCCTTTTACACTTTTTACAGATGCCTCAGCCCTGGGTCTTGGTGCTGTTTTGATGCAACCGGACGCTCGCGGTAAAATCGCGCTATTGCGTACGCAAGTCGTACTTTAAACCAGGCTGAGTCGAACTATTCAGTGACCCATCAGGAAACCCTAGCGGTTGTTTGGGCTCTTAAACATTTTAGGGATATTATCCTTGGCTATCCTATCACTGTCTTTACGGACCACGCGCCAGTCACCGAGCTATTAAAGGTAGAAACCTCACCGGTCGCCCGCACGGTGGTACCTGACTATCCAGGAGTTTGGGCCAACCTTTAAGTATTTACCTGGCCGCGCGAATGTCGTCGCGGATTCACTGTCTAGGAACGTACCTGTTGGCTCAGTGGCAGAAGCGCTTGCTGAAATTCAAAATTTCAGTCTTAAGGATTTAGCAGCAGCCCAGCGTCGCCATGACGTTTGGGGTAAGGTATACGCTCTGGAGTCGGGTGACGAAACAAGTCTCCCGCCTCTACCTGTGTCTTTTTCACAATTCTTCTTGTCACAGGACGGTGTCCTGTGCCGCTACTGGCCCCGCAAAAAGGAGTCTGTTGCACAGTTTGTGATACCGGAGTGTTATGTACCGGCGGTGCTGAACTTAGTTCATGACGCGATCATTGCTGGTCACCCGGGGAGGGAGCGCACACTAACAGCGGCCCGAGCGGTCTATTTTTGGCCAACTATGCGTGTAGATATTGACGCGTATGTGGGTAAGTGTGTCAAGTGTGCCCAACATAAAGGGACGGTGCCTAGGCCTGCGCCGATCCTAGAATACCCGCCCCCTGCCCGGCCTTGGGATGTAGTTTCTATTGACTTGTTACAGCTTCCCGCCAGCCACCAGGGCTCTAGGTACCTCTTAGTTTGTGTAGATCACTTGTCTCGGTACGTTGTTTTAGCCCCAGTGCAAGATAAATCTGCTAAGTCCATTGCTCATGCCCTGATAACTCATCTCATTTGTCCGTATTCTACACCTAGAGTGTTGTTAAGTGATAATGGAACCGAGTTTCGAAATCAACTTTTAGCAGAAATATGCAAACAGTTTGCCATTACCCAATCTTTTACAGTCAGTTATCACCCAGCCAGCAACGGCCTTGTTGAGCGCGCGAATAGGAAGATTTTAGATGTCTTGCGCCCGGTCGTTAGCGGACTTCAGCATACATGGGAGGACTGGCTGGCATATGTTGCAGCAAGCATAAACAGCAGTGTTTGTGAGTCAACGGGACAATCTCCCCACTACATAATTTTTGGGGTTGAGAAGAGACTCCCGTATGACCTGCTTGGTAGTTCTCATTCACCTGTATATAATGTAGATGATTATTCTAAGGTTCAACTCAAGGTTTTCACAGACATTCATAGAGAAGTCAGAAATAGACTACTGGCTACATCTGAGGCTATGTGCTTGCAGCAACACAAGCGTGCCGCCCCTGTTTCCTTGAAAGTGGGTGACTTTGTTATGATTCGAGTCCCAGAGAGACATTCGAAGTTGTCCCCTAAATTCGTGGGCCCACGCCAGATAGTTAGGCAACTAGGTGGTCACAAATTTGAGCTTTATGATCTCAATTTTAATTCATACGAAATTGTGCATAGTGATCGCCTCAAAAAGACAGACGCCCAGCCTGAGGTCATCGATTCGACTTTAGTTGAACCAGCGAGAACCGCCTGCTTGCCTCAGCCTGACGATGCTTTGTCTATCTTTCCAACACACGACTATAACCTGCGTCCTCGCCAATAAGGGTTTTCTGCTTGGTTCCAGGAAATGTTGTCCCTCACCTTCTACTTCCTTCTGCGCTCCGTTCTGGCTGCAGACCCTGCGCACCTCAAGCCGGGGGCCCTCTCTGCTCATTTGGGCCGGGTTTCTCTGGTCGAGGATGTCCTGTGGGTCCAGTACCCGTTTACTGCTCTGGTGGAAATACCAGGCACACTGAGGACAATAACGGAACAAGTGACTGGGGTTGTGTTGCAGATGGATATCAATGCTCCTGAAGACGGTCTCCTGCGTCTGATGCATGACCGCATAAAGTACTTGAATGATACTCTAACCCTGGCTTTGGAGAACTACGCAGCTCTTTCGTTTCCTAACCGTACTAAACGGGGCTTGATTGATGGGATTGGGCAACTTTCCCGCATGTTGTTTGGAACCGCAATGGATGAGGATGTGGAGGAACTGCGGGATAGGTATAACCGTTTGGCTTCACTTGCTGCTACTCAACACAAAACCATTAGGATGAATTCCTTCCACATTTCCAGACTTGAGCATGCAGTACAGGATATTGCTTCTTATTCCCGAACCTTAGGCTCTTCCATTAATGAGTTGTGGACCGGCATGGCTAATATGTACCAAATGGAACTTGTTCTACAAACCTTGCCTGCCTTGGAGAGTGCAGTCAACTCTATCCTCCATACTAATGCTCTGGTAATACAGAATGTAGTGGATGCTGACTGTAGGGTTACCTCTTCTTTTTCCTGTCAGGGATTTGCAAAAGGCTTTGAAAATAGGAGTAGAGAACCACCAACTAACACCTTTGTTTGACATGCATGCCATACACCACTACTATCCCTTGCTTGAGTCATTCCTGACGTCGGAAGCTATAGTAATTCACGTTCCTTCAGGTCAAAGGATGTGTTTGAGGTTTATCAGCTGGAACCTTTCTCAGTCAATAACTCGGTGATGGTGCTGGACTTACCTGCCACAGTGGTCTTAATTCGTAATGATCTATCGCTTTATGCAACGGGCCAGCCGTCAGACCTAGGGTCCTGCAAAACAGAGTATCACAATCTCTATTTTTGCTCAGCGTCACTCTTTGCATTCCTCCCGTTGACAGGTGGTATCTGCGAGGTGGTGCTGACCCAGTCGGATGCTTCTAAAGCTCTAGAGACTTGCCCCTATCGTCACGTCGTCCCTAAATCGCTTTTCCACAGGAGGTTCTCCAGATTTCACTTCTTCTTTTTCACACTAGCAGTGTTTGTGACAGTGGTCTGTCCTGAAGGTTCAACTTATAGAGAGGTTGCAGGTCACCTGGCGGTACGGGTGGCTTGTTCCCTACGTTCTGTCAATTTGACAACCTTTCCGGAGACGCTCCATCATGGATTTGCGGCCACAAATGCCATCCCAATCTATCCTATTGACAGTTTAGTGAATCTCACCTTTTCTAGAATGAAGTATGTGACAAATAGCCTTTCCGAGCTAACCTTTTCAAATTTCTCGGAATTGGAGTCAGCTGTCCATGACTCTCTACCGGTTTACCTTGCCCCATATGTACATTACCCATCACTGATCTTGCCGGTGGTTCTTTTTATCATCATTGTCATCCCCCTGTTCTGCCTTGTTAAGCGGGCTCTGACTTTGTACAACCATCTTCAGGCAAGAGTTGCCCCACCGCGCTGAGTTCGTACGCATTGTGACTCGACGATTCAGTTTGTATCAAATCTTCTTCACGGATTTTTTTTTTCTTTTCTTATTACTATTCCACATAGCTCCGTTACCATGTATCCTAATGACAATTTAGTCAATTTGTTTTTTTTTAGGATGTATTTTGTAAATAACTATTCGAGCTATTGTTTTTTTTCTCGGAATAGTGCTGAGCTTCCACGTCCACGACTCTAGCCCTGTTTACCTCGCCTTGTATGTACTTTGCCCATTTATTGTTACTTCCATGATTATTTTTCTTGTCATTGGCATTTCCCGATGTTGTATCGTTAGGCGGGCTCTGACTTGTATATATTTTTTTTTACATGCAACCATAATAGGCCCTCGTTTAACTAGTACACATTGTGCGACTGTAACATGGGTAGGTACACTGATTTTAAGGGTCGGATGAGCCGCGAGGTCGCGACTTTTTCCGTGACCGAGCGATGTAATGTGTATATTATAAAAAAATGTGAATGTGTGAATGTATGTCGTATCGCCATGGCCCAGTGGCGCCAGGACGTTACACACAGACGCTACGTTGTGCTTAGGAGGTGCTCCTTGCCGTGGGAACGGTGCTGATGCAGCAAGCATGCTATCCGCTGGCCGCTCCTGTACCAAGAGAAGCCGGCAGATCAGAGCGGGCGGCGGACGAGGGCACAGGACTTCTCGGAGTGTGCGTACGACTTACGACTCGTCCACAAAATACTGTAACTATTCTGTGAATATATTTAAAAAGCAATACAACCATTTAATCAACCAGAGAGAGAGAGAGTAAATTAAGTGAACTCAAAGTGAACTTAACGGCTCCGCTCGGCCAACACATAACCCACATCACTTAACTAAAAGGCTATTGTGTTGTCTCACGACTTCTATCAACTGGAGAAAGCAGGCAACGGTACACCGGACCTCACGTGAGATAACAGTTCGCGCCTTAATCAAAAACACAAAAACACAGCTAACAAAAAGGCTAACAGTCCCGTTGAAGGTCCCTCCTCCTATTCTTCCTTCTTGTCTTCGATCTCGTCTTCCTCCTCCTCCTCCTCCTCCTCCTCGCACTCGCACTCGCACTCTGCCAGCCGTACTGAGCGGACGTGTGGTAGCTCTCTCCCGACCCGTTCGCAGAGTCAGGTTAAATGCCGCCAGCAGCTAGATTTCCGTGTTTGACTTGCAGGAAGGAGTTCACGAAGGACTTCCTCAACCAGGAAAATGGTGATTACCCTGTATGTTTTTTTCTGTGAAACTGAACACAAGGTAAGTGTTAAGTTAGAGGCAATAGATAGCAAGGTACAGTTTCTGGAGGGTGTGTTAGGTTTGGATGTAGCCAGTGTCGGGGAGAATGAGTTTAAGGTAGTTGAAAAGGTAGAGAGGTTGGAAGATAGAGTAGGTGAGGTAGAGAAGAAGGTAGGTACCCTAAATTCCTTCCAGCAGGTTAGAAAAAGGAGTAAGGCTGTAGCAGCAGATGTTAATTACAGTGGTGTCGTGACAAGAAACAGGTTCCAGGTGTTAGGAGATGAAGTTGAGAGCGATCCTAGCATCGTTCTTGTCGGTGATAGTTTAGTTAGACAGCAGGACCAGGAGTTTTGTAGGAAGGGAGCGAGGAGGAGGCATGTAGTTTTTCCTGGACGTAGAATTGGGCATGTAGCTGAGAAGGTTGACGACTTAGTCGTCATTACCTCAGAGGAGACAGTGTTTGTTTACCTGGTCGGAACAAACAATGTAGTTAAAGGTAGGACAAAGGAGGTTCTAGACAAGTTCAGGAAGTTTGTCGGGAAGTTGAGGGACAGCAGGCGGCGGTCAGTTGTGTGTGGATTGCTCCCTCGGCATGATGTTAGTTCCCTCATTCTCAGTAGAATGCTGGGGATTAACGAACGTGTCAGGGATTTGTGTAGTCGTGAAGGAGTCATGTTTGTGGACGTCTGGGATCATTTTATTCATGACAGGAGCTTGTTTGCTAACGATGGACCTCACCTAAATTGTGTAGGCAAGGCGAGGCTGGGCCGAGTGTTGGATGAGGAAGTTTTGAAAGAGTTAAAGAAAAGTCAGGTGCAGCGGGAACGAGGTGTGGAAACTTCCGACTTGGCTGGGAGTGGGAGGAATCTTCACTCAGACGGTGAGGTCCACAGAGGTAGGAGTGTCAGGTCTCAGGTGAGGGAGGAAGTACAGGTGTGTAGTGCTGAGGAGGACGTCAGGTCGTCGGACCCCCAGGTGGGGGATACTGAGGTAGCGGTCAAGTCGCCAGACCCCCAGGTGGGGGATACTGAGGTAGCGGTCAGGTCAACAGCCACACAGGTGGGTGGTGAGGTAGAGGTAGTTGTAGATAATCGGGTCTGACGCACTATTCCAGTGACACGACAGTTGATATATGGCGCACACTCGGCGAATAAATTAAACATCTTCTATGTAAATGCCCGTAGCATTACTCAGAAGCGTAGCCACTTGATAATTCATGCAATTACTGAAAAACCCGACTTCATTTTGATCACAGAAACATGGCTAAATACGCGTGACAAGCATCAATTAAGTGAAGTAGCTATCAATGGATACATCGCGTTTGCTAAGTGTCGTCTACACAATAAAGGTGGAGGTGTAATAATATATGCTAAAAATAATTTAGAAGTCATTCAGTTTAACACAACCGAAACAGAGGCTTATGATTCATTGTATGTACAAGCGACGGTCCATAATGAAAAGTATGTTCTGGGCGTAATTTACCGACCTCCTAAATCAAATGAAGACATTGATGGAAATCCCTACGCAGAGATAAATAAAATTATCAGAAACAGAAATGCAATAATATGCGGCGACTTCAGTAAATCCTCTGTTAACTGGTCTGCACTATCTGCCGACAGGGAAGGAACTAGATTATTACATTTTGCGCAAGATACATTTCTTGATCAAACAGTTACCGCGCCGACGCGAGGAAATAACATTCTGGATTTAGTCTTCACGACCGACAGCCACCTCATAACCGCGTGTGAGGTCGGCAAGCCATTTGCAAGCAGTGACCACAACATAATCAGATGCGTTTTAAATATTGAAACAAAAGCACGAACAAACTCGCTCTTAATACCTAATTATAGTAAAGCAAATTTTATGGACCTAAAAATAGAGCTGGCTTCAGTAAATTGGAATCATTTGCTCAACAACGTCAGCGTTCAAGAAATGTATAATCGTTTTACTTGACAAATCACTGCGAGTCTAAATAAATTCATTCCATTCAAGCCACGTAGGACTGATAATCAAAAACCGTTGTGGATGAATAATTACCTACAAAAAATCATCGTCGAAAAAATAAAACTGTATAAGCAATATAAGTTGTCACATAATTCACAGGATCATACTAATTACAATGTTATAGTAGTTGTAATTATATCAGTGTATTATTATATTGTTATATATCACCATGGGCTAGGAATGCAGGTATAGTGGAAAATACCCACGGCAGACAGATCACGCCACCTTTATAGGAATGTCATCCGTCAGTGTTTATCGTCCGTTCGTTCTCGGTATGTGTAACAAACACTTCGTCACCTCAGCGGTCACCTTGACGTACGTGACCAATTGTAACTTCATTATTTTCCAACCTCTAATTCTCACTCCTTCCTTAGAGCTCGACTGACACAGACCTATTGTCTCGGCTCTCTCTCCAATGCTCCTGTATTTTTAGGTTAAGAATACATTTCACTTAAGGCAGCGAGTGTTTCCCTCACGCCCCTGTTCGCCCACCAAGACCATGTCTGAGCTCCACGCAACCAAGCTTACACCGTTACAACATCAATGTCAAGAGAGAGTGCGAAAGGAAAATCAGAAAACAGAAACGCGAATATGAGATGAAAATATCACTCGATGCTAAGAAAAATCCCAGGTTATTTTTCAGTTACATAAGAAACAAAATAACTGTTAAAAATAATATCGGACCACTACTATTAAGTGGCAATACGATTAGTGATGATAAAGGCTTGGCGTCGGTCCTAGATTCAACCTTTAGTAGCGTATTTACAAAAGAGAACATGACATCGATTCCAGCCCCGAAGAAAATTTTTCAAGGCCCTGAAGAACATAAGCTAGCATTGACCGAAATTGATATCAGCGGAGTGCGTGCGTACCTGCAGAAAATAGATCCAAATAAATCACCGGGCCCCGACAATTTATCACCTCGCGTGTTGAGAGAATGTAGTCAACAGCTAGAACTACCCATAACATTAATATTCAACAAGCCATTAGCACAGGCCAGTGTGCCTCTCGAGTGGAAAAAGGCCAATATTACCCCGATCTTTAAAAAAGGAGATAAAAAATAAGCCAGTAATTATCGTCCCATCAGCCTTACGTCTGTCCTAATTAAACTATTCGAAAAAATAATCAGGGATAAAATGATCACTTTCCTTGAAACAAATGATTTGATAACTGATAGTCAGCATGGGTTTCGTAGTAATCGGTCTTGCCTTACCAACCTATTAACCTTTTTCAACGATGTTTATATATGTTGGGACGCCCGAAACCCATATGACGTAATTTACTTAGATTTTAAGAAAGCGTTTGATAAAGTTCCTCACGTTAGGCTTATTTCAAAACTGCGTTCCCACGGTATTAACGACCATCAATGTGCGTGGATTCATGACTGGCTCACCAATGGAGAACAACGTGTGGATCTTAATGGTGAAGCATCGGATTGGCAACCCTTCTCCTCCTCCTCCCCCTCCTCCTCCGCCTCCTCTTTTTTCTCCTCCTCCTCCTCTTCCTCTTCCTCTTCCTCCATACAAAACACTGCAAGTCCGCCTGCAAGAAAGCTGGGGTCCATAGCGAGGAGCTTCGAATATAGAACGCCGGGAGTAATGCTATCCTTCTATAACTCGCTGGTAAGCTCCACCTGGAATACGCCGTACAATTCTGGTCCCCTAATTACAAAAAGGACATTGAATTACTCGAAAGAGTACAGCAATGCATTAAGGAAATGATACTGTCATTGAGGACGCAACTTAACGAAGAGCGACTCCAGCGACTCTACATCTTCCCCTTGGAAAAGAGACAACTGTGGGGACACCCCATACAAGTCTTCAAGTACCTGAACAAGCTCAGCAACGTCGATCACTCTAAGCTCTTCACACTACAAAGTAACCCGAGAACAAGAACAAGAACAAGAATCAACGGTAAAACTATTCAAGCGAAGCAATGCAGTATGGATATGGGCAGCAGCTATTTCTCGAACAGAGTCGTCCGCCATTGGAACAGCTTTCCTGCAGGAGTGGTTGGTACGGAAACGATCAACTCCATAGAGAATCGCATTGGTCGTCACTCTCATACCTCGGGATTAAAGTAAACGTATCCACGAGTACGTACAGAAGTCCTTCGATCTTTCCCCAAGTCACTCGAGTGGCTGACGGACCGATTAAATCACTGAAAGCAGGCACCCTTGCAGTGGAGTCTAAGGCTCTTCGTCTCATCACCTCTCCTCCTCTTACTGACAGCCTTCTACCTCTTAAATTTAACTGCATGCCTGCCCCCCTCCCGCGGCCCCGGTGCACGCGACTTTCTACTCATACTCATCCCAATAATGTCCAAACCCCTTATGCAAGAGTCAAGGTAAGCGTCTCACTCTATTGAACCGCATTATAACGTATAGGCCTACTACTTCTCAGTATGGAACAAAAAGCAGTTCCAATTTACTTAGCTTAAAAATTGAACCTATTTTTTATAGCTTCCTTGTTCCGGCATTTGAGATTTTTATTTTTTTCTATTTTATATATATATATATATATATATATATATATATATATATATATATATATATATATATATATATATATATATATATATATATATATATATATATATATATATATATATATATATATATATTTTTTTTTTTTTTTTAAAGGGGTACACTTTTTTGTGTAAATTAAAAATAAAATACTTGAAATTCTTAACCTTTGTAAGGCCGGCCGGCAACCCTCACATAACTGTGTGTGTGTGTGTGTGTGTGTGTGTGTGTGTGTGTGTGTGTGTGTGTGTGTGTTTCTCTGTGCGTAGGAACATTACGCTAAAACTGGACCCGTAAAAAGCTTCTTGCGGCAGTGCTGGATCTGCGAGAAAGGCTTCAGCGGTTAAGCTGTCGCAAATACCTGGGCCATTCTGGGTTGGGTCCAGGCCCCGCTGCTGTGATTGGTCAGGCAAGGGAGCATTAGCTGCTGCCTGTGAAAACGGGGCTAGGCACCCAAGCAATGGGTTAGCGGCTTGAGGCTGTCGCGCCTTATTGCCGAACCCCAAGTAACAGACCCCCCGTGGTGCAGCAGGGCTGCGTTAAGCCGGGAGGTGATTGCCGCGAGTGCTTGCCGTGACGACACTGTCGTTTCCTTTTCTCAGCGCCCGGAGCACATTCAATCGCGCGCATTTCGCCACCCGGTGCAGACTGACTGCTTTAAGTCACGGGGCGTACCGTATTATGAGTATGGATAGAAGCAAACATGAAATACTCTGCCTTTGCCTTTATGGCAGGCCATGATCGAAAAGCTCATAGTCGATTATCTGTGGTGCGGATTCCGGCTGGGCGTAACGTGATTCCGGCCCCGCACCCCTGCGTGGAGCCGTCGAGACCCGTGCGCCCGGCAGTAGCCGGTTATTCGGCGCGAGAAAGTCGGTCAGCTTGATGCCTGAGCCCTCAGTACTCACCTGTCCGATGCGTCGTACCGCAATAAAGCCATGGCAGAATACCTTCCAAATGAAGATGAACGATTCCCTGTGTTCGGCGGGACTCCGCGCTCCTTGTCCCCTGCTGGATGATCTTTTTGTGGATTGGACAGTGGGAGGAGGAAAGTGGCGCGGTTTAAGGGGAGGAGGAGACCGTCATTGGCTTCTGCTGGGAGGATCCTAGTGTTCCTAATTACATAGCTTCTGGCACTATTAATGGTGCCTGGACTTCCTCCATTATCAGAGATACTGGTTGTTCATGTATCATCGTCTCTGGGGAGGCCCTGCCTGACGCTGTAACTGTCAAGTAGCTCATGTTGTAGATTATTTGGGGCGTGTCGATGAGTTCCCGGTATTGCGTTGTTATCTTAGATGTCCATATTATACTGGATGGACGGACGTAGTCCGGGCCCCTATTAAGTTTGCTACTGCCTTAATTGGAAATGTTCCAGGGGTAAAAGCCCCAAATGATTCTGATAACTTCTAGACTTCTCCACCGGACATCCAGCCTGCTGTTCTAGAAAGTGTTCCACGCCATCCTTGCACCTCTTCTGTATGTCAGATTCCACCAGAGGATGCCTGCACTCCTGACGTGCCTGAGCCACCTATTGCCCCTGTCGTTACCATTGATGAACATCCTGCCAAACACACCAGTTCTGCACAGGTACATGCTGTATCCACATGCTCCAGTAGAATGAAGCGTCTACACCCCCTTGCCCTACCAGCCTTGCAGCCACTGTCTATAACTCCTGATGAGTTCGAACAGTTACAGGCGTCGTGTACTTCCCTCAACGAGATAAGGGGTAAGGCTGATTCTGCTGTTATTGACCAAGTTAGGAATGGCTCCACCTTTCAGTTCATTATGATTGACGGTTTTCTGTACCGCAAGTGTCTAACGTCTAGTAGACCTGATAAGGTAGGGAAGCTAACACTGGTTGTCATTCGTGACTGTCGCCAGATCATCCTATCTGTTGCCCATGAGAGTCCTCTCGCTGGTTACTTCTCCCACAGGAAGACTGAGATGAAAATCCTAGAACATTTCTTCTGGCCAGGAATGGGAGTGGATATAAGAGCATTTTGCCGTTCCTGTGACAAGTGCCAGCGGTTCTCTGCTAAGGGAAGGGTTCGCCCGGCTCCTCTGAAGCCGATGCCAGTAATTACGGAACCATTTTACAGGGTTGCCATTGATCTGGTGGGTCCCTTGTCACCTCCGTCTTCAGATGGTCACAGGTATATCCTAGCTCTGATTGATTTTGCTATGGGTTTCCCGGAAGCAGTACCCCTAAAGGATATTGATTCTATATATGTGGCTGAAGCCCTACTTTCCGTTTTTTCCCGTGTTGGTATTCCTCGGGAAGTGTTATCAGACCGAGGTACTCAGTTCACCTCTAACTTGATGGCAGAACTACATAAGCTACTTGGTGTAAAGCCTATCTTTACTTCACCCTTCCAACCCAGCAGCAACGGTCGCATTGAACGACTTCATGGACCTTTGAAGGCCTCGCTGAGGAAGCTTTGTGAAGACAAACCTAAGGAATGGCATAGGTATTTAATACCAACTTTGTTTGCCCTCAGAGAAATTCCCCAAGACAGAACTGGCTTCTCTGCATTTGATTTATTATACGGCCGTTCCGTGAGATGACCCTTAACTGCTCTGCGAGATTTGTGGGAGGATCGTAACATCCAAGGGCAGGAAAGAAGCTGTTTCCAGTTTGTGATTGAGCTCCGGGATAAGCTGTCAGAGTGTGCCAAGATAGCGGCACAAAATGCCATTATAAGTGTGCGCCGATATAAAGCCTACTTTGACGTGAGATCACAAGACCGTCAGTTCTGGTCCGGAGATGAAGTGCTCGTATTGCTGCCGAGCGAAACAAGTAAGTTACTTATCGTATGGAAAGGCCCATACGAGGTATTAGAGAGACGTGGTAGAGTTGATTATTTGATTGACACTCCAAGAGGTCCTAAACTTTATCATGTGAACTTGTTAAAGAAGTATTTTTGTCGAGTACAATCCATGCAAGCATCTGTTCAGGATGAGATCTCTACACTCGAGGATTCGAGTCCAGAAGCAGACGGGCAGAAGGCTACTCCAGTCATCAGAGTCGACGACTGCCAAGATTATTCTAACCAGTTGCCTCTGACCCCTGATGGTGTGACCGACGACCAGCAGGACACCGAACCCAAGATCGGTTCTCACCTGACTGATTTACAACAAAAGGGATTAAGAGACCTTCTAGATGAGTTCCTCGACGTATTCTGTAACACTCCTGGTTGCACTAATACCATGGAGCATGACATTTCGCTCACAACCACAGACATAATTCGAGCTAAGGTTTATCCGGTCCCAGTTCACCTCAAACCCTATTTTGAGAAAGAGGTGAAAACATTCGGGCAGCAAGGCATCATTCAACGCTCCTCATCCCAGCACTCTTCACCTGTAGTGATGGTAAGAAAGCCAGATGGCAGTTGATTATCGTCAATTAAACTCTGTCTCTGTATTTCATGCTGAGCCTACTTGCAATATGGAAGAGGACTTGTATATGTTTTCAGGCTCTAAGTATTTCTCAGAGTTGAACTTGTGTAAAGCATATTACCAAGTGCCGCTGTCTGACAGAACCCTTAACCCATAACTGCTTTTCCTACCCACCTGGGTCTGATGGAGTTTCTTAGGATGCCATTTGGATTAGTAACTGCCTGAGCCACGTAGATTCGGCTGATGAGGATTGTCCTGGCCGACTTACCTGATGTGAGCTTTTATTTTGATAACATCTTTATGCACTTAACTTAACACCTTAACTGCTTTTCCTATACCACCTGGGTCAGATGGAGTTTCTTCAGATGCCATTTGGATTAGTAACTGCCTGTGCAACGTATATTCGGCTGATGAGGATTGTCCTGGCCGATTTACCTGATGTGAGCTTTTATTTTGATAACATCTTTATACACTCTAAGGATTTAGAAGGGCACCTGGCCGCTCTTTGTTCCGTCCTTAGCAAGCTGAGAGACCATCACCTCACCGCCAAGCCATCAAAGTGCCGCTTTGGGGTCGAATCCATCCAGTATCTTGGTTTTCGGCTAGATGGCAGTCATCTCTGGCCCCTGCATGACAAGGTCGAGGCTCTGACCACTGCCTCTCCCCCTTCCACTAAGATGCTCCTGCGCAGCTTCCTGAGGTTAATATCTTTTTACAAAATGTTTATCCCACAGGCATCTGAGTATACTGGTCCCTTGTCAGACTTGTTGAAGAAGGGTGTAAAAGAACCTCTTTATTGGAGCGAAGATCTGCTAAGCCGCTTTGCGCATCTCAAGTCTGCCCTCTCCATTGCTCCAGTTCTTCGGCTCCCCAACCATCAAAGGACCTTTGTACTCAGAACAGATGCTTCCAACCACGGGCTGGGAGCAGTGCTGCTCCAGTATTACAACGATCATCTCCATCCCGTATCGTATGCCAGTAGGAAATTGCTTGATCGGGAAAGAAGGTACTCCACCATCGAAAGGGAATGTTTAGCGATTGTATTTGCCGTGTTAAAGTTTGATTATTATCTTAGAGGGAAAGAATTTATTTTTGAGGTAGATCACAGACCATCAGTGTACTTGGCCACATGCAAGGGAAAGAATGATAGACTTCTCAGATGGTCACTTAGTTTGCAAGCTTATAAATTCAGGGTTGTCCATAGTGCTGGTAAGGACAACGTGAGTTCTGATTTTCTTAGTAGATCACCCTCATAATCCTATCTAATGTCTTTCTCATCTACTTGCAGTAGATTCTTGTTTGGGGGGCTGTGTAAGGGCCGCCGGCAACCCTCACAAAACTGTGTGTGTGTGTGTGTGTGTGTGTGTGTGTGTGTGTGTGTGTGTGTGTGTGTGTGTGTGTGTGTGTGTGTGTGTGTGTGTGCGTAGGAACATCACGCCACCGTAGCTACCACTTATCCACGCGTGATGCTTCACGTGAGTTGCCGATGCACGCTTCGAACCCGCGAGGAGAATCGGTGGTGTTGACTTGTTATTATCGCCCGTGACCTCCAGCCTTCTGCCGGCAACATACATCTACTCCACTCCGCTGAGGTCCTCATTTAGAAGACATCACTTTCGTGGGCTGAAGCGATTCTCTCTCTGCCTGTTCAAGCCGCTGTTTAGAGAGGGGACGGAACTCTTATCCTGCCGCCTCTGGTCTCGTCTTGAGCTGTGCTACGTTACATCTGTGCTACTGTCACGACCCCACACCAGGTGATCTTTAACCTCCTTCTATTTAACCTCCCCACAGTGTTGGCCTAAAGGCTGTGTTGTTGCTATACTTCAACTACTATGGTGAAGTTTAATAGACGGTTATATCACTGTTACGTGTTTAGGGAAGTTCATTGTTGATGTTTGTACACCTTTGTGGTGATTGTGTGCACAGTGTTCCTCGGTTGTCCTGATTGACTTACGTGTATACGACTCCGCACCAGGTAAGTCTAACCTTCTCTATCATTCCTCTCCCGTGATTATTCGTGCTCTTTTCTTAGCTGCCTGTAATGTGATTACTATTTAGGTAGTATCATTGAGAGAGGAGAGGATGCTAGACGGTTAGATTACTGTACGTGTTGGAGGAGTTATGTCAGTGTTATTAACTTGTTATCAAATAAACCTAAGGTTAAGTTAGCAAGTGTTTGCCTTCCCACTTCCTGAGGTACCTATCAATTTCTATCCTGAACCTTCGGCATTGGGGGCGAACGTAGCTCTCGCAATCTCTAAGCCTTTACAATCTTACATTTCAGAGCAAGGAAGTGTTAGGGAAATGGCTGAATAAGAAGTGTTAGGGAAATTGTGCACTGTGGAAAATAAATAAATTTGTGAATAATTTTTAAAACCCCCAAAAGTAGATTCTTGAGAAATTAGCGTTAAAAAAACTTGTACATATTACCGTATATCTCATAAAGTTTTAGACTTGTCTGGATGAAATTTGGTAGGTGTCATCTTTGTCATGTGGTCATCTAACCCTGAGAAAATGGTTGTTGTAGCTGTAGTATCTTAGAAGTATGAGATTGCTATGTTTCTGGCCTTTAGCGGTAATATTTTACTTTACCTTTGGGGATCATCGGAACATAAGTTTTTTTGTTGTTGTTGTTGTTTCACAAGAGGTAGGCTGCTTCCCCACACTCCACCTATTTACTTAGAAGCTTCCTGTAGCATAATCAGCTACAGAAACTTTCCTTCGTCATTCTCATTCGTCGGGAGTGAACTAAACGTATCCACGAGCACGTACAGTAGTCCTTCGATCTTTCCCCAAGTCATTCGAGTGGCTGACGGACCGATTAAATCACTGAAAGCAGGCAGCCTCGCAGTGGAGTCTAAGGCTCTTCGTCTCACCATCTCTCCTCCTCTTACTGACAGCCTTTTACCTCTTAAATTCCGCCGCCATGTTGCATCTCTTTATATCTTCTATCGATATTTTCATGTTGACTGCTCTTCTGAACTTGCTAACTGCATGCCTCCCCACCCCCCCCCCTCCCGCGGCCCCGTTGCACACGACTTTCTACTCATGCTCATCCCTATACTGTCCAAACCCCTCATGCAAGAGTTAAGGTAAGCGTCTGACTCCGTTGAACCACATCCCTATACTGTTCAAACCCCTTATGCAAAAGTTAACGAGTATCTCCATTCATTCATTTCCTTCACTAGTAAACTCTGGAACAGCCTTCCTTCATATGCATTTCGTCCTGCCTATGACTTGACCTCTTTCAAGAAGAGTGTATCAAGACACCTCTCCACACGAAATTGACCTCTCTTTTGGCTACTCTTTACAGTTATCTATTATGGGAGCGGAGGGTAGCGGGCTTTTTTTGTACTATTATTGTTGCCATTGAGCCGTGTCCTTTGATGTAAAAAAAAATAAAAAAATAAAAAAACAGGGTTTTTGTTACCTGCTCGTCCATGTTTCCATGTTTCCTCCTCCTCCTCCTCATCATCATCATCCTCCTCCTTGCTCCTCCTCCTCCTCCTGCTCCTCCTCCTTCTCCTTCTCCTCCACAGTGCCTGTCTCCTCCACCTCCTCTGCTTTATATATATATCTTATTTTCTCTCACCGTCTATTTATCTATCTGTCAAACTTTTTTTTGACGTCATGGCCTATTGCGCAGGTAGGCCTCTTCCCGGTGGATCCTGAATTCCTGGTGGTCGGTCCAAGCCTTCATCCCTGTGGGGCCTGATGGTCGGCCCAGCCCGTTCTGTTGCAGGCGAGTGCTTATAGTGGCGCCCTCTTGCATTGGCTCATGCTGCCCTCCCGGAGCTCATCTATAATCCTAGAATCTAGAGTCCGGGTTGATAGGTGGTCTTCTGGACAGCATGTGGGTAGTTTTAAGCCACTCGGCGGCGGCTGAAAAATCCCAGCTTGGTGGCACCGGTCGGGGATTGAACTCGCCTCCTCCTGAACGCGGGGTCGCCACGCTATCCATTCACCCACCGCCTCCCCAAACTATATGTATTTATCTGTTTATTTATCTATCTACCTAACTACCTACCTATATATTTATCTATATCTCTTTCAATTCCACATCCTTGCTCTCTCACCATTAAAAAAATATCCCTTCGTACTCCATTCATCCAGAAGAATTTATTCCTTTCCCTCCCTCCCCTTTCTCCTCCTTCCTCTCTTCTTATACCTCTCGTCTTTTCCTCTTTTCGTCCCTTCCCTCCACTTTTCCTGCCTGATCCCCACACTTCAGTGCATTTCCTTCCACGTCCTCAATATTTCCTTTTCTTCTGTCCTGCCTTCCTCATACCCTCACTCACTCACTCACTCACTCACTCACTCGCTTACTCACATAGACCTTTATTGTGTTTTTTCTACTCACAAATATAGGGGTGTGGAGTCGGAGTTGGTAAAAAAAATATTTAGTTTGTGACTCCTTTTTGATGCGTGTGATGCTGTGTGGCTGGGTGTGATGTGGTGGGGTGTGTGGTGTGGCAGGATTTGATTTGCCTGCCACTGTACTGCAGAAGAGGGGATGGGTGAGGGCGTTGGAGTTGGAATAGGAGTCGTAATTATTTTTTTTATACCCGACCCCACAGCCCGGCACAAATATAAAAAATGCAGCGCTAGCTCTCTTCTGTAATTTCCCTTTCTTTATTTAACTTTGCACTTTTCCCACTCTTCCTCACCCTTTCTCCTCTATCTTTATCTTTCTATCTATTATTCGACCCCTTCTTCCCTCCATGTCACTCTGCATTCTCTACCTTTCTCCTCCTTTCCTATTTCCATATCTTCCTCACTCTTTGTCATCCACTATTTTCTGCATGCGTTCCTTCGTCTTTTTTTTTCCCTTTCTTCTTCACTCCGTCATCCTATATTTCCTGCCTCCCTCCCTCCCTCTTACTTTCTATTATCTCTTCCTCTCAGTCAGCACCATGGAGGTAGGAAGGGTGGAGTCGACCTTAGTACCTGTACTGTGGAGCCGCTGAACTGTCATTTCTGAGTGCCTGCAAGATGGCGGACACCTGGCATGTGTCAGGTGTTGGTCAGGTCAGACTCGCCAGGTCACAGTCCACCTGTGTTTTCATGGTATGGAATGATCATATTAAACACATTTTTAGTTCAATTTTGAGGCCATTAGTATTGTTAATCAAAGCTGGTGGTGAGATATGTTGACAGGTAAGGTATTCTTATGCAGAACAATAGTTTCTAGTAAGAATCGCTGCTTTAAAAACTATTAAATATAGTAATATTATGAATTATTTTGTGCTGGTTCGTGGCAGATAAACACATATGTAGAGAAACATCAATGAATTGCTTGTGTATTAACCTTGTGAAATCTCGAAGCTGGTTTCTGTTTCCATTTACTATATATAAAAATATATTAGTATTTACGAAATAAATCAACTGCATCAATAAGTGTGCGGTAATCAAAAACAATGCCGTCATTATGGACAAGACATGGCCTGAAGGCAGTAACTAAGGTGGTGGCCACAAACTCTCATCCGGGTATCCGCCATTTTGATAATCCCCTGAATAACAGTTCGGCGGCTTCACCTCACTCCCTAGGATTAGAGGGCCATGCCGCATCCACCCTTCCTACCTCCATGGTCAATACATATTTTCCTCATTCCTATTTCCTCTTTCCCTTCCTTCCACTATGCCTCTTTGCCTGTCACCAATAATCCTTTTCTTCCCAGTCTTCTTCCTTGCCCTTCCTTTTCTTGTCAATGCATATTCTTTGTTACCTGACTCTTTTCACTCTACTTAGCTCTTCATCCCTCCTCATTTCTCCTGCCCCACATTGTTCATTCCATCTATTTGTCTTCCCCCGTCACATCTACCTCCCTCTCCCCTCTCTCTTCACGTCTGCCTGTAGTGGTTCCATTTTGTTAAGATCGTTTTGGTATGTGTTTTATATATCAACTATTTACCACTTCTCAACGAACTTCATGAATTATTAAGTAATCTAATAAGGATATACAGTGCTATGAATATTTCATTTTTTAGAATAACGTTTTTTTTGGTGCGGCCTGCAGCGTCGATAGGCTCTTTTGAAGGGCCTCTTGGACGGCCCCAGCCCGTTAGTGGCGCAGGCTCGTGAGGTACTCAGTCGAACGAACTTATTTACGATGTATTTAAGTACTTCTTAGAAGACAGAGCTATTAAAGTATTTTTTTTTTACATGTGGCCTATAGCGCCGGTAGGCTCATCCATATGGGCCTAATGGTCGGCCCGAGCCCGTCATGGCGCAGGCAGTTGTTTATAGTGGCGCCATTATTATTGGATCATGCTGCCCCCCGGAGCTCATTCTTAATTGCACTTGCGCTGTACAGCTTCTTCTAGAGTCCGGGTTGATAGGTGGTTTTCAGGACAGCATGTGGGTAGTCTTAGGCCACTCGGCGGTGACTGAAAAATCTCAGGTGGTTAGCGGCGGATTCGAACCCACATCATGGACAACGCTAACCACTCAGCCACCGCCTCCCCAAATTGGGAGCGTACGCTATAGCTTCGCGTGGCGGCAGTGCTCATCTGCTGCTCATGTGCTGAACAGCAGGGTAAACCACAGGTAAACCACAGTTTACCTTCTTTAGGTTTCCCCATTTATCGACCAATTCAAAAGGAAAGATGAACAGATGGGCGGGCTGCACACCGACTGCCCTGGCCTAGATTCGAACCCAGGCCGGCAAGTTCGTAGTCAGGGACGCTAGCCACTGCACCACGCTGGCGTATTGTCTACTAGAGGAGCTAATAGAGGACCAGGAGTAGCACCCTCAAGAGCAGTTGCTCAAAAAGCGAAAGGCACCAACGTTAGCGCAATAACAGTCAGACGAATCTGAATATAAGAGCATAAGAACGAAAGGAGTCTGCAGGTCGGTTGGCTTATACAAGGCTGCTCCTGTAAGTTTAGCCCCACCTTACATCACTAAATTCTATCAAGCTTATTTGACACAAAGGTCACCAGAACTGTCTGCATTCTCTTCACCGGCAAAGAAGCGCAGTGCAGCTGTGACGAATTTTGACGACTTTGACAAGCGTGTGCTGAGAGAGAGAGAGAGAGAGAGAGAGAGAGAGAGAGAGAGAGAGAGAGAGAGAGAGAGAGAGAGAGAGTAGTTGTGCTTCGCACTTAGGCAATAATACAATAACTGGAGACAAAGATGTGGCAGCGTGGCGGACAAGGAAATACTAGACACATCCACGCTCGAGCTATCTTGACAATATGAGACCACAGGAGGAAGAGGAGGAGGATAGTAGAACTTGAATGACTAGGTTAAGAAAAAAAAAATGATTCGTTTGAAGAGAAGAACTTTAGAACATGGAACATAAGGAGACTGCAAGATGCCTGTATGTCTATGCAAGGCAGCTCCTGCCTCCTGTGAAGAGAGGAAGTGGAGGAAACATGGAAACATGAAGATGCAGGCAACAGAAAGCCTTTTGGCTCATCACGAGGCTGCCCGCTCTAGTAATTTAATCTGCTCGACAGTCGCTTAAGCCCCGTTCACACTGTGCCGACTCTGTGCCACGACAACCCAGCGATTTTTCCATTTGACAAGTTGGTTCCCACGCTCCAATCAGGGGGGGAAGGTTTTATTGGGGTCTTGGTGTCTTGCCGACTGTCTTGGACATTCGGCCAGCTAGTTGCCAGCATGTCGTGCTAACTCTCACGACTCCAGACTCCTGTCACGACGTCGGCGCAGCATTCGGCAACAGCCTCAAGACCTCTTTCAAGACATGTCCGACACTTTCACATCAACACCCAAGACCTCGTGTACCCTAGAGTCGTGGGTAGTCGTGGCCCAGAGTCGACACAGTGTGAACGGGGCTTTAGTGGCCGTAGAGCAGATGAAAGCGCTTCGGTATTCAGATCACTCCTGACGCAGCGAAATAGCGGTCAGTTCGATTTTTAAAGGAGTTGATGGTATTCGCACGTACTACTTCTGAGGGAAGATTGTTCCAATGACGGGTGAGTCGGTTTGAGAAGAAACTCCTGCCAATATCTGTACTACATCGCCTGGCCTGAATTGGCAAACCGTTTTTTCTAGTTTTTAGATTGTTTTGTTGCTCAAAAATCTTGCCGTGGTCGACGTTACTGAACTTCTTCAGGTACTTGAAGACCTGAATCATATCTCCTCGTAGGCGTCTCTTTTCCAGCGTGAAGAAGTTGAGTCGCTTGAGTCGTTCCTCGTACGGTTGAGCTATCAAGGCTGGAATCATTTTCGTAGGGCGCTGAATCCTTTCTAATAATTCAATGTCTTTCCTGTAATTAGGGGACCAAAACAGTACTGCATATTCGAGGTGAGGCCTTGCCATTAAATTATACAAGGTTAACATTACTTCTGGCGTTTTACACTCGAAAGTTCTTGCTATGAATCCGAGCATAGTTTTTTTTTTTTTACATGTGGCCTATAGCGCCGGTATGCTATTCGATAGGGGCTTGGTGGTCGACCCGAGCCTGTCATGGCGCAGGCAATTGTTTATAGGTGCTAATTCTTGATTTTACTTGCACAGCTTCTTCTAGAGTCCGGGTTGATAGGTGGTCTTCAGGACAGCACGTGGGTAGTCTTAGGCCACTCGGCGGTAACTGAAAAATCCCAGGTGGTTAGCGGCGGATTCGAACCCTCACCATGGACAACGCGGTGAATACGGGGCCGGCACGCTAACCACTCAGCCACCGCCTCCCCTAGATATATTGACTTTGTATTGGCTTTGTTATATGATTTTTTGCAGTGCGTTGCATGGTTTAGGTCACTGCTGATAGTGACTCCAAGATCCCACTCCTCTTGCACGACCTGCAAAGGCCTCCCATGCATCATGTACGTGTGTTTACTATTTCTGGACCCAAAGTGCATGACTTTACAATTGTCGGCATTGTAGGGCATTTGCCATTTTCAGACCACTGGATGATTTGATCAAGGTCCTTTTGGATGATTCTGCAATCTGCCGTCGTGAGGGGTCTTCCACCCGCCTTAGTGTCGTCTGCAAACTTTGATAGGGTGGATTTCAATCCTGTTTATAGATCGTTGATGTCTATAATAAAGAGAATGGGTCCCAGCACTGACCCTTGAGGTATTCCACTAATCACTGGCAGCCTCTCGGAAGCCTGCCCGTTCAGTAACACTCGTTGTTTCCTGTCGGTAAGCCAGTCTCTTATCCACTCGATCGGATTGGTTCCAATACCCGCTGATTGTAGTTTCTTAAGTAGCCTTGTCTTCTAGAAAAGTGAAAAATTTATCTCTAATAATTTTATCAAGGATTTTGCCTGCCACTGACGTTAAACTTATGGGCCTGTAGTTTAGTGCAACGCTCTTATCTCCCTTTTAAAAAAATCGGTGTGACGCTCGCCATTTTCCAGTCGTCGGGGCTTTCTTTAGTTGTAGTGACCAGTTAAATATTCTGGTGAGTGGCTGGAGTATTTGCTGTTTAAGTTCTTATAATAACCGCGGAGACAAGTTGTCAGATCCCGTTGATTTGTTTGTGTCAATCTTGTGAAGGTACTTTTTCACATGTTGGTCTGATATTGCGTCAATATCCACGGGCGTGATCCCCCTCGGTGGGTCAGTGCCCTCGGGAATGGTCTCGACGTTCTCAACCGTTATTATTGAGAATGCTGGCCATGGGTTGACAGTCCTGTGTTAGCGATCCGGTCTCATGTGCCAGGGGACCAATGTTGTATTTTGATTTCTTTTTTGTTCTGATATATGTGGAAAATTTCTTAGGGTTGGTTTTGGATTTTCATAGTTGCGTTTACTAGTCCGTATGAGGGTTCGACAGGCTCTGATGCTGGTTTGATACTGTACACGGGCTTCGGCCGTGTCATTTTCTTTCATTAATTATAATTCATTTTTTTCAAGTTTACCGCCATTTTGATGTCTGTGGTCATCCACGGTGGATCCGCAGCGCCGTTCACTCATCTGGATTTCATTGGCGCTGCTGTCCGCTCAACCTCCACGAGTTTATCTTTGAAGATGTTCCAATCATTGTCGCCTGTATTGACGTTAAGGTGAAGGTCAAGTTGATCACAGGGGTAGGAGTTCACGGGATAGGTTGAAATTTGCTTTTCTGTAGTCTGGTGTTACTGCAGGATTATGAAGGAGTTTGTGCCCTATGCTGACATTAAAACGGATTAAATGGTGATAGCAAGCAGCTAGTTTTTCACCTACCTCACAGTCACGAATGAGGTCAGGGTTGAGTATGTTGTTTTCTCTCGTCGGTTGAGTTATAACTTGGGTGAAGAATGAGTCTTCTACCATTTGAGGAGGAGGAGGAGGAGGAGGAGAAGGTGGGAATAGAAAAATAGGAAGATGAGGAAGCAAAATGATTAACGAAAACTACCGGTGGAGGTGGACGACAGGGATGAGAAGAAAGAAACAGAGAGACAAGTAGAAAGAGGAAGATAAGAAGATAAATAAAAAGCATGATAAGCAAGAAAAACAAATGGAAAGTGAGAGGAGAAATGAGAGAAGGAAATGGGCTTACGCTCGTAAGGTCCCGTCTCCATATCTGTATTTGTCCAGCTTTTCCTTAAAGTTGTGCACACACTTCGCCGATACTACATCTTCACTTAGTCTGTTCCAAACCTCTATGTTTCTTTGTGGGAAGCTATATTTCTTTGTGTCTCTCAAGCATCTTCCTTTCCTCAACTTTTTACTGTGCCCTCGTGTGTTGCTGACGTATCTTCCTTCTCTTAGTATAGTAACTCCTCATTGTCTACTTCCTCCATTTTCATCAATAGTTATTAAATTTGTATTAAGTCTCTCCCTTCTCTTCTTTGTTCCAGTGTTGGTAGGTCCATTTCCTTTAACCTTTCTTCATATGACAATCCCTCCAGTTCTGGAACAATTCTTGTTGCCATCCTTTGTATTCTTTCTATTTTTTTATGTGTTTCTTATGGGGAGACCACACAGTTTCCGCAAATTCCAATTTTGGCCTACTCATAGTGGTTATTATCTTTTTCATCATATCCTTATCCATGTAGTGGAATGCTAATCCTATATTTTTTACCATTCTATACGTATCACCGAATATCCTATTTACATGACTCTCAGAATGCTGATTATCCTGTATGGTCACTCTCAGATCTCTCTCTTCTTGAACTTTTTTTTAATATTTCCCCATCTACCATTATATATGTCCATTTTGGTCTCCCTTCACTCTTTCCCATTTCCATTACATAACATTTCTTCACAATGAGCTCCATCTCCCATTTCATACTCCAGTCCCAAATCTTATTCAGGTCCTCTTGCAGAATTTCACAGTTTTTACTGTTTATTAAATGTCTCAGCAGTTTCGCATCGTCTGCAAACAGGCTCATATAACTGCTTACTTTCTCTGGCATATAATTTATATATACCAGGAAAAGTATTGGTGACAATGCCGATCCTTGAGGCACTCCACCATCTACAATTCTCCATTCCGATTTCATGTCCTTTACCATGTTCTCATCTCTCTTCCCTTTAAGTAACTTTTCATCTAGTTCTTCATTTTCCCTTTCAAACCTCCCTTATTTTACAGCTTCCATAGTAATCTTGTGTGAGGAACTTTATCAAAAGCCTTCTTCAGGTCCAAGTACACGCACTCTACCCATCCGTCCCTCTCCTGTATTATGTCTGTCACTCTTGAGTAAAAGTTCAGTACGTTTGTCACACATGAACGCCCTTTTCTAAAGCCATACTGTCTTTCTGTAATTAAATTATGTTCTTGAAACTTCGTCTATTGTGCCTTTATCACTTTCTCGCATATTTTACAAATTACACTGGTTAATGATACTGGTCTGTAGTTCAGGGGTTCTTCCTTTTTTTCCGCTTTTATATATAGGGACCACCTCAGCCCTCCGCCATTCTTTTCGTAGTTTACCAGTTGCTATTTATGATATCATATATCGGTCCAATCAACTGATATCTGCATTCTTTTAATATAAAACCTGAGACTCCATCCGGTCCTGCTGCTTTCCTCTCTTCCAGCTCCACCATTATTTTATATATTTCTTCTTTAGTTACTATGACTTCATCCATATAAACATTTATTTTGTCATCTTATGGTTCATTGAACTGTGATTCTTTTGTGAAAACTTGCTGGAAGCTCTTGTGTAGCAGCACAGTCATGTCCTAAGGATCTTCAATTATCTTATTTCCATCTTTCAGTCTTTATATTTTTTCCCTTGGTTTGATTTTTCCATTTATTAATCTATAATACAGCTTAGGTTCTTCCTTGAACTTTTCGACAATATCCTTTTCAAATCCTCTCTCTTCTTCTCTCCTTATTTCACGTATTCATTTCTTGCTATTTCAAAATTTTCTTTATTCCTTTGATTCTTATTTATTTTCAATCTCTTCCACGCTCTGCCTCTTTCCTCCTTTCCATCTGCACATCTTGCATTAAACCAATCCTATTTTCCTTTTCCTTTGGGTTTATAATATATATTATATTATAATGGTACATATTTCATAACTCCTGTTTCATACTCCTCCATAAATATATCATACTTTTCCTGAACCTCTCTTTTTCTCCTCAACTTTTCACAGTATTCATAGTACTTCTTGAGATTTTCCATGTCCGCCTTCCTATAGTTTCACCTGTTTATTTTATGTGAGTGTGTGTGTGTGTGTGTGTGTGTGTGTGTGTGTGTGTGTGTGTGTGTGTGTGTGTGTGTGTCTCTCTCTCTCTCTCTCTCTCTCTCTCTCTCTCTCTCTCTCTCTCTCTCTCTCTCTCTCTCTCTCTCTCTCTCTCTCTCTCTCTCTCTCTCTCTCTCTCGGTGAATGTAGACGCGATTAGCAGCAATTGTAACAATACAGCACTTCAAGGCTGATGAATGAAAACAAAGCCTCTCGTGCTGTCTTTGTTATCTCCCTCGAGGCTCCCGGCTCGCGGCACACGGCTGGCGGCACACGGCTCATGGGTCTCGGCGGGTACTATTCTTTTATCAACACTTAAGTGAGATATAATGAATACAGCGACATTGTACGGTGTAGAGATATGATAAAATAACACCAAAAAGGACGAGAAACAGAATGATAACGATAACATAAAAACTGACTTGTGGCACACATATGAGACATAAAGAATGGAGGAGGAGGAGGAGGAGGAGAAGGAAGATGAGGAAACATGGGAACATGGAAATGCAGGCAACAGAAAGCTTATTGGTTCATTAAGAGGTCGTCCACTTTGGTGATATAATCTGCTCGACAGGCACTAGGGGCCTGAGGAGCAGATGAAAGCACCTCGATATTGAAAAGCAGATGAAAGCACCTCGATACTGAGGAGCAGATGAAAGCACCTCGATATTCAGTTAACTCCCGACACAACGAAATGACGGTCGATTCTATATCTGAAGGAGTTGATGGTATTCGCATTTACTACTTCTGAGGGAAGATTGTTCCAGTGGCGGATGACTCGGTTTGAAAAGAAACTCCTTCCAATGTCTGTGTTACATCGACTCGACTGAATGGGTAAACCGTTATTTATAGTTCTTGTGTTGGTTTGCAGTTCAAAGAATTTGGAGTAGTCGACGTTATTGAATTTTTTTCAGGTACTTGAAGACTTGAATCATATCCCCTCGTAGGCGTCTTTTCTCCAATGTAAAGAGATTGAGTCGCTTGAGTCGTTCCCCGTACGGTTGAGCCCTTGAATTTGGAATCATCTTAGTGGCGCGTCGTTGAATCCTTTCCAGTAAATCAATGTCCTTTCTGTAATTAGGAGACCAGAACTGTACTGCATACTCGAGGTGCGGTCTTACCATGGAATTATACAAGGATAGCATCACGTCTGGCGTTTTACACTCGAAGTTCCTCGCTATGAACCCGAGCATAGTGTTGGCTTTGTTGTATGCTTCTTTACAGTGATTCGCGTGTTTCAGGTCACTGATGATAGCGACTCCAAGATCCTTTTCCTCCTGCATCGCCTGCAGAGGTTTCCTATTCATAATGTATGCGTGGTTACTATTTCTGGACCCAATGTGCACGACTTTTTATTTTCATTTTTTCCGACCAATCGATAATGTGATTGAAGTCTTTCTGAATGATTTCGCAATCGGTCTTTGTGAGGGCTTTTCCACCCACCTTGGTGTCATCAGCAAATGTCGATTTTGTGGATTTCAGTCCTGATTCGAGGTCATTGATGTATATGATAAAGAAAATGGGTCCCAGCACTCATGAGGCACTCCACTAGTGACTGGAAGCCAACCGGAAGGCTGTCCGTTGAGTAGTACTCGTTGTTTTCTGTCGGTGAGCCAATCCCTTATCCACGAGATCAGATTGGCTCCAATGCCTGCCGAGTGCATTTTCTTAAGGAGTCGCTCGTGCGGTACCTTGTTGAAGGCTTTCTGAAAGTCCACGTATATAACATCACTGGGGATGTGGGCATCCCAGTTCTTATATATACCTTGGAAGAAGTCTGATAAAGTCGTTAGGCAGGAGCGCTTGTTTCTGAAGCCATGCTGTGTGTCGGAGATTACATTATTGTCTTCTCGAAACTTAACAAGTTTGTCTCTAATAATCTTTTCGAGTAGTTTTCCTGCCATTGATGTCAAACTTATGGGCCTGTAGTTTAATGCAACGCTATTTTCTCCTTTTTTTGAAAATCGATGTTACGTTCGCCATCTTTCAGTCTTCCGGGACCTTGTTCAGTTGAACTGACTGGTTGAATATGTTAGTGAGTGGCTGAAGTATAAATTTTGTTGTTTAAGCTCTTTTAATAACCGCGGGGACAAACTGTCAGGTCCCGTTCAATTGTGCGTGTCGAGCTTGTCCAAATACTTTTTCACTTATTGGTAGCATATTGAGTCAAATTCCAGGGGCGTGATCCCCCTCTGTTAGTCATGGCCCTCGGAAATAGTTTCGATGTTCTCGACTGTGAATACGGATGAGAAATTACTGTTGAGGATTCTGGCCATCTGTTAACTGTCCTGAGTTACATATCCAGTCTCGTCTGTCAGGGGACCAATATTGGATTTTACTTTCTTTTTTCAATCTAATGTATGTGAATAATTTTTTGGAGTTGGTCTTTATGTCGCGCGCTATTTGTTTTTCATAGCTGCGTTTACTACTCCGAATAAGGGTGCAACAAGCTCTGAGGCTGGTGTGGTACTGTGTACGCGCTTCGGCCGTGTCATTCTCGTTCATTAGGTTATAATTTCTTTTTTTTAAGTTTACTGCCCATTTTGTTTTTCTGGTCATCCACGGTGGATCTACCACACCATTTACTTGCCTGGGTTTCGTAGGCACTGTAACCTTCTCTACTCCCAAAAGATCATCTTTGAACTCGTTCCACACGTTGTCGATTGTATTGTCGATGAGGCCCAGGTCGCAGGGGTAAGCATCTCACGGGCTAGGTTGATAGTTGCTTTTGTGTTGTCTGGTATCACTGACGGATTGTCTACGAGTTTGTGACTTATGTTGATATTAAAACAGATTAAGTGGTGATTGCAGCCATTAATTTTCTCACCAACTTCACAGTCGCGAATGAGGTTGGGGTCATTTACTTGTACCAGATCTTGTCGGTTGAGTTACAAGTGAGGAACGAATCCTCCACTATTTCTATAAGTCTGTTACCCTTTTAATCTCCAGTCAATTGTCCCCAGTCAATGCTAGGGCAATTAAAGTCCCCAATTATTATTGCTTCTCTGCTTTGTGTTATAAAGTGAATCTCTTCGTACAGGGCAGTGTCGTCTGCTGCCTGTTGTTTTGGGGGCCTGTATACTGTCGCAAGTGTTAGTTTCTTATTATTCACGGTTATTTCCACATAGACGGAATCGTAATTCTCTGCGTCCTGTTTGTCTATTTTTATGGCAGGGAGCGTACTTTTTACGTAGCAAATTACTCCTCCTCATTTTGTGCGTTCGATTTTTGTGGAAGCTTTCGTACCCGTGGAATGACAGTTCGGATACAGTACTAGATGTGCAGAATTGCCCCAAGTCTCTGTGATGACTACCACATCTGGTTTCTCTGTTGCAATATACGCCCTGATTTCGTCCTTTTTGGGAAATAGACTACGTGTATGTACAAAAAGCAAATGTGACTCCTGGTTTGGCCGCGACGTGTTGTATCAGTTTGCTTATCGGAGGCGTCGTTGGTAACACAGTTTCTTGTAAGCCGCACCAACGCTACGGTTTGGTTGATCAAGGACTGCCTTTTCCCCGCCCTTGCCTGTAGTTTTTTTTTAATAGCTTTTCGAAAAGCTTTCAACTGCCTCGTTCGAGAGCCTTCCAAGCAGCGCCGAACCAACCTCGTTCAGATGGAGGCCGTCATCTCGATACAAATCTGGGCGCTCATTGAAGTGATGCCAGGCGTGTGTGAACGCTACGCCTTCATTGTAAAATAACTGCTTTAGACTAGTGTTGACGCCGAGGAGGAGGAGGAAGAGGAAATTAAAATAATAAAAATAAATAGAGAGGAAATGATTATTTCACAAGATAAAGGATTTATGTAAGAACATAAGAGGAGTCTGCAAGAGACCGGTTAGCCTATACAAGGCAGCTCCTGTACACTCAATCCCACCTTATCTCACCATCCATGGCTTTATCTAACCTCTTCTTGAATGTATCTATGGTATTGGCACCCACAACATGGCTCCCAAGCCTGTTCCATTCGTCCACCACTCTATTGGTGAACCAATTCTTGCTTATGTCTTTGTTGAATCTGAATTTGTCTAACTTAAAACCATTGCCACGCGTCCTACCTGGCTCTTTCACTCTCAAAAATTTAATGACATCACCTTTATTAAATCCCTTCATCCATTTATAGACTTCGATCAAGTCTCCTCGCAACCTTCGCCTTTCTAGAGAGTGTAGATTTAACTACTTCAGCCTGTCTTCATAAGGCAAGTTTCTCACCCCCTGAATCATCTTTGTCATCCTCCTCTGTACAGATTCTAACATCTTGATATCCATTCTATAATAGGGGGACCAGAACTGAACTGCATAATCGAGATGAGGTCTAACTAGTGCTAAGTAAAGTTTGAGGATGACTTCAGCGCTTCTATTGCTCACGCTCCTTGAGATGAAACCTAGTACTCTGTTTGCCCGATTTTTAGCCTGAATGCATTGAGCCCTAGGAAGGAGGTCAGCGCTCACTAGGACTCCAAAGTCTCTCTCACGCCCAGACCTGCTAAGAGGAGTGTCATTTAAGGAGTAATTGTGTAAGGGGTTATTCCTACCTACACTCAAAATGCTACACTTCCCGACATTGAATTCCATCTGCCACTTCCCCGCCCAGTCATATAGTCTGTCAAGCTCATCCTGGAGAACGGTAGCGTCGCTGTCTGATTGGATTACTCTACCGATCTTGGTATCATCTGCGAACTTGCTGACATCGCTACTAATTCCTGTGTCCAAGTCATTGATGTAAATAATAAAAAGCAGAGGACCCAGCACCGACCCCTATGGGACTCCACTCGTAACACTGCCCCTTTCAGATTTCCTACCATTGAGTTGCACTCTCTGCTTCCTACCACTAAGCCACTCCCTGATCCAGTTCAAAACTTTCCCATCTACGCCGTGAGCCTGTAATTTTAATAATAGCTGGTGCTGAGGGACTTTGTCGAACGCTTTACTGAAATCTAAATATAATGTGTCATAGTTTTCATATCTGTCAACCGCCTCGATTACTTTAGTGTAGAAGGACAACAGGTTAGTAAGGCAAGACCTACCCATTGTGAACCCATGTTGTGAATCATGAATTAAATTATGCTTTTCTAGATGGTCCCGAATGCTCCGGGTTATAATCGACTCCAACATCTTTCCTACAGTTGATGTTAAGCTAATTGGGCGATAGTTTGAGGTGACTGACTTGTTTCCCTTTTTGAAAATCGGTGTCACATTAGCCACTTTCCATTAATTGGGCACATACCCAGAATTTACCGACATCTTAAAGATATCAGCAAGAGGGCCACTAAGGACTTCCTTACACTTTTTCAGAACCCTTGGGAATACTTCGTCTGGGCCCGGCGACTTGTTTTTCTTAAACCTACCAATCTCATCCTGGACTACTTGCCTAGTGATGATCACATCCCTCAACTTGTCGTTCTCGTCACCCTCATATATCTGAACTCTGTCCGGAATGGTTGTTAGATTTTCCTGCGTGAAAACTGAGAGGAAATAGTTATTCATCATTTGACTCATATCTTCTCCATTTTCAACGAGCTCGCCCGTGTTTGTTTTCAACGGTCCAATTCTCTCCCTTGTTTTCGTCCTGTACAATTTGAAGAAGCCCTTGGGATCGCTCTTGGCCTCGTTGGCTACCTTAATCTCATAATTTCTTTTTGCTAGGCGGGTGTTCTTCTTCACCGACCTGGCTAGCTCAACATACCTACCCCTGAGGTGGATCTCTCCGTTCTTTATTTTCCTAAAAATTCCTCTCTTCAAGCCTATATCATGCTTACTCAGAAAACAGGAGAATAAAAAGAAACTGAAATCACCTCTCAGTGGGCTATTGAGCAACCGAATCTATGAAAAAAGATGAAGGATGAAAGCACAGTGTACAGAGTTCAACTGAAGAGGAAGCGAAACCGTTAGCATGATAAGCGAGCTCGTCATCCATTTGGGGTCGTTATTTTCCTTCCGACGTGCTTGGTAAGGGATATGCTGTCTCTGACTCTCTGCAATTTCTCTAACTAAATTATTGTAGGTCATTTCTACATAGTTCCCCTGTGTTTCCGGTTTCAGCCCTGAGATCTGGCCCTCACCCAGCCCTAAGGTTTCCCAATTTACCTCCTCAAGGTGTCTTTTGAGCCCCTCATAATCAGCTCTTATAAAGTCGGGCACCAACACAGGGTTGAGTTTATGGGTCACCGCCCAGTCTAATTTAAACCTAATTTCCTTGTGATCACTGCCACCTAATTCTCCCACAACATCTAGCTCGCTGATTATATACTCGGTGTTAGTTAAGACCAAGTCCAGAATGTTGTTACCCCTGGTGGGTTCAGTTACTGTCTGCTTGAGAAAATTATCTTGTATTACTTTCAGAAAATCCTCAGACTCTAGATCACCCACCACGCCTTCCCAATCTATATTCCTATAGTTAAAATCCCCCATTATGCAGACATTTTTGCTCCTGCTCGCCCTGCCTACCTCTTGTAGTAATATATCAGTGTCCTGCCTGCTGAGGTTGGGTGGCCTGTAAAGAACCCCTAGAATTAGTTTGTCTTTCCCTTTGTGGACGTCCACCCAAACTGATTCTGAGTCGCCATTTGCTTGAATAGAGTTGCTAGCGAAACCTTTAAGTGTGTCTTTAACATAAAGTGCCACCCCCCCTCCCCTTCTTCCCTTTCTATCTTTGTGAAACATCTGATAGCCATCTATTTCATACTCAGACATGAAGTTTTTGTTGGCAGTATCCACCCATGTTTCCGTGATAGCTATAATGTCGAATTTCTCGACACATGCTTTCCCCTCAGTAGATCTATCTTGTTCCTGAGACTCCTACTGTTGGTGTAATAAGCCGTTAGCCCATCCTTTCTTATATCCTTTCGATTTCTCCTGCGCCCCCTAGTCCCAGTCTGCGATGCATTGACAGGCCCTCCCCCCTCGGCTACTCTAAAAAATTATGTAGGGTGCTAAGTGATCGCTCGAGGGAGTCTGCGAAAACCTCCACCCCCTGGAGTGACAGGTGCACGCCATCCTTGGCATATAAGGTGCCTTTATTGTAGAAGAGGTCCCAATTATCAAGGAAAAGCCAACCATTTCGCTTACAGTGGGGCGCCAGCCTGCTGTTTACTGCTAAGGCTCTGGAAAGCCATCCCTCTCCCACCCCCCTCCTCGGCAAAACCCCACAAACAGCCGGCACCCCCCCGAAGTCCCTCACTTTAGCGAACGATTCCCTGAAGCGCCGACATATCTCTTCGCTACCCACCTTACTGATGTCATTACCACCGAAACTGCAGAAGACGATTGGCTGTGTCCCCTCCCCTGCTAAAATTTCTTCCATTCTGTCAGATGCGTGCTGGATGCCTGCCCCGGGAAAGCACACTCGAAGCCTATTTTCCTTATCCCTTGAACAAAAGTACCTGTCAATGAACCTGACTTGAGAGTCCCCAACCACCAGTACTTTCCTCTTTTTAACTTTGTCAGTAGACGGAAGGGAAGCCGCTACAGGAGGAGAGGGAGGGGCGGCAACAGGGGAGGAGGAGGAGGAGGAGGAGGAGGACGATGAGTGGAATAAGGAAAGAGAGGAAGGGGATGACGTCGAAGGGGGAGGGGGAGAGGAGGAGGTGGCTGAGGTGGTGGCGGAGGTGGTGGGGGAGGAGGGGGAAGAGGGGGGGGAGGAGGAGGGGAGAGGGAGGGAGGCGGGGGAGGAGGAGGAGGCGGGGGAGGTAGCGGTAGCAGAGGAGGGGGGAGGTGATGTGGTGGAGGACAAGGAGAGAGAATGCGAGGAAGAGCAGGAAGAGACGGAAGGGAGGGAAGAGGTGGAGGAAAGGGGAGAGGGGGGTGATGAATGAGAGTCAGCGGCGGCAGAAGGGAAGGGAAGTATGGCGGGTGTGGAGCGGGGAGATGGCGGGTGAGGAGAGGGGAGAGGGGAGGAGAGAAGAGAAGCGGCTGGAGGAGTGGAGGGGAAGAGGGAGATGCAGGAGGAGGAGGAAGTGAAGGGAGAAGGCACTAGCGAGGAGGGGTAGGCAGGCGGGAGAAGGGAGGCTGCTGTATGGGGAGAAGCAGGGGTGGAAGGAAGGGGGGGTGAGGTACCCCCGCGAGTAGAACACCTGCGACACGCTGTGACTCGCTGTGACTATTTCATGTCCCGTGTTAACGAGTGGATCGTGGATTCCAGGTGCTTGATTTTTCTTTCATCTTGCTCTGCCTTGACGCAAAAACGGCAAGTCTTACTTGTCCCGTTACTTGTCCTAAAGTACTGCGGAGCTTGGCGAAAGCCACAGTTAGAACAACGTTTCAAATTTTATGGCATATTGGCTGCACTTCCGCGGAGCGTAGTGAAACAGAGGGTCTCGGGTGAAACAAAGGGTCCCTAGGGAATACGGCCGGCGAGCGGGGTGTCGTCTGGTGGCCTGGAAATTTCCGTTTAACAAGGAAAATTACAGCCTGAAACAGTACCTAATATAAACACTTCCTGGAAAATGAATAGGAAAAAAATATGTGTAGAACGTTTAGAAGGAGCTTGCTTGCACCACTGTGAAGTTGTGAGATGTATGGGGTTAGTGCAGCTATATCATGACATGGAGGAGGAAAAGCAGGAGGAGAAGGAAGAGAAAAGTAGAAAATTCAATGAATTTACTTTTTCCTACTGGCTCGGTGTATCAAATCAGGGAAAAAATTAAAATATCAGCAACATTAATAATGACATTTAGTAGTAACAGTAACAATATTAATGATGACAGTAATAATAATAATAATAATAATAATAATAATAATAATAATAATAATAATAATAATAATAATTATAATAATAATGATAATAATAATAATAATAATAATAATAATAATAATAATTATGATGATGATGATGATGATGATAATGATGATGAATAATGATAATGAGGAGAAGTCGGATTGGGCCCGAGTTACTAGTAGAGTCCTACAGGGATCAGTTTTCAGTCCATTGCTGTCTTTTTTCCTCTTTGTTTGCGCCGGGTACACGCAGAGGGTTCCCTGTGCTGGATTCAGTAATCAATCCACGGGAATGATAGTCTTTTTCAATATTTTTATACGATATTCCACTCCTTCTTTTTCGAGGACTTCATGTTTCATACTTCATTTCTTTAGTTCATTCTCATTTTCATCTTCCTCCTCCTTCACTTTCTCCTCCTACTCCTCCTCCTCCTCCTCCTTCTCCTCCTCCTCCTTCTCCTCCTCCTCCTCCTCCTCCTCCTCCTCCTCCTCCTCCTAGCATTGTTCAGAGGTAGTTAAAACTGCAAACAAATTGGTTGGCTTCATCGGACGAGTTTTTAATAATAAATCGGAAAAAGTAATATTAAAACTGTATTATTCGTTGGTTCGACCCCGTCTAGAGTACTGTATACAGTTTTGGTCTTCCTATTACAGAAAAGACATAGAAAAGTTGGAACAGATTCAACGAAGAGTAACAAAGATGATTCCTAGGTTGAGAAATCTATCATATGAACAAAGGCTTAAAGAAGAAAATTGATTTAGCCTATCAAAACGAAGAATGCGAGGCGATCTAAGAGAAGTGTTTAAAATGTTTAAAGGATTCAGTGATATTAAAGCGGAAGATTACTTTACAATTGATCGATCAATTAGAACAAGAAGAAATCACAATTTGAAGATATGTGGTAAAAGATTCTCGTCGCACGAAGCTAAACACTTCTTCTTCAATCGAGTTGTTAATGTTTGGAACTCTCTACCCTGTGATGTCATTGATAGTACAACAGTTACGGCCTTCAAGAATAGATTAGACAAGCATTTTGAATCCAACCAGCAACTAAGATATTACTCATTGTCGTAATAACGTTAAGTTCTTTCGAATGCTTGTGTCCTTGTCCGCTTTTATCGCCCGGTTAGTGGTAGCAGTAATGGTAGTTCTTTCTTCTTTCCTACATAATTTCCATGCAGTTTTTCCATGCTGCATGGTTCTTTTTTCCTTTCCTGCCAGCTTTGGCTGGAGGGATGGGGGGGTGGGGAGGAGCCTACGCCTTTGCTGTCCTTCATTTTCCACCTTTGATTAGATAGTTAGTGTAGCTTATCACAAACAGCCTCGTAAGGACAAACAGGTCTGCTGTTTTTTTTTCTTCCTTTGTGTTCCTTTGTATTCCTCCTCCTCCTCCTCTTCCTCCTCCTTCTCTTCCTCCTCCTCCTCCGCCTCCGCCCAGCACACTTGCCTCCAGGCTGCCAAGACAATGAAGTTAAGTAATGTTATTCAGAAAGTTGGTTTGTCCAAGTCTTGCTGCTGACCAAGTTGTTAATGTGTGTGTGTGTGTGTGTGTGTGTGTGTGTGTGTGTGTGTGTGTTGTGCGTGTGATGTGCGCGCGCGTATGTGTGTGTGTGTGTGTGTGTGTGTGTATGATGGTTAAAAAAACTAATTTCTTACTCAACATCTTTTTTCTTCGTCTCTCTCTCTCTCTCTCTCTCTCTCTCTCTCTCTCTCTCTCTCTCTCTCTCTCTCTCTCTCTCTCTCTCTCTCTCTCTCTCTCTCTCTCTCTCTCTCTCTCTCTCTCTCTCTCTCTCTCTCTCTCTCTCTCTCTCTCTCTCTCTCTCTCTCTCTCTCTCACACACACACACTGAAACTTAAAGGCGTTCAATGCGTCAAGGACCTGGGTATCAAAATCGCGTCAAACCTCAAATTTTCACAGCAATGCATTGATGCAGCGAATAAAGCGAACATAATGTTGGGCTTCATTGAAAGAAACTTCTTATTTAAAAATAAAGAAGTAATACTTCCGCTCTACATTAGTTTAGTCAGACCCCACTTGTAATATGCGGTACAGATTTGGTCTCCCCACCATTCCAAGGACATTGCTAAATTAGAAGGTGTTCGACGTCGGGCAACAAAAATGATCCTTTCCTTGCGCAACAAACCTTACGAGGCTTTCCACCCTCAATAGGTTCTCTCTTGAGAAACGTAGCCTCCGAGGAAAACTGATCTAATGTTTTTAAATACTTAATGGATTCATGAATGTGGACAAATCAAAATTGTTTATGATCGATGACATTTCGCAAACGAGGAATAATGGCACAAAACTTGAATGTACACAAGTAAATTCAGACTGCACCATTTTTTTCTTCACCAACGTTGTAGTGCAAGAATGGAAAAAGCTCCCACCTTCAGTGGTCCAGTGCAGTACGATTGACTCCTTTAATAACAAGCTCGACCGACACTTCCTTCAACTTGATATTAACTAGAGTTGAAATGCAAAGTTTTGGAGCTATGTGATTAATGTAGATTCACTTAGGTTTAAGAACAGACCACCTAGTTTGGACCATGGGGTCTGTGTGGTCTGATTGTCTATGTACATTATCTCTCTCTCTCTCTCTCTCTCTCTCTCTCTCTCTCTCTCTCTCTCTCTCTCTCTCTCTCTCTCTCTCTCTCTCTCTCTCTCTCTCTCTCTCTCTCTCTCTCTCTCTCTCTCTCTCTCTCATCCCCCACTCCGTAACCCACTCACGTACCCCTCTCCTTGCCAATTCTTTTTCTCTCCCTCCCTCTCTCTTCAACTTACCATGTCATTCACCTCCCTCTCTCCCTGTGTCTCCTTTCCCTCTCGCGCCTCTGCCTCAGCAGCGCATGAAAACAGGAGCAAGCGGCCTCCCACTTACATCACACGCTTCACAGCTTCAGCCAGTCTATGCTGAGCGAGCTGCACTAATGTCACCGCTTTATTTTCCCACCTGCCCACGGCCCTGCAAACATTACCTGTGCCTCATTACTTCCCGCCCATATGAGCTGATTGACCGAGCTCACCTGTCCTCACCTTCCTCTGTGTTATTATTTACATGTTGCCAGTTTTCTTTTATTTTATTTTTCTACCGTCAACATGTTCCCTTGTTATTTTTTTCATATTTTTCCAATGTTTCTGCTTTTACGTCTGTGTTTGTGATAAATGTTCATGAAAGCATTTTATTGCTTTGTTTATGAAGTTCATGTATCATTTTTAAGCTTTTCCTTCTCCACTTTCTCCTCTTCCTGTTTTTTTTAATTTAGTTCTTATGATTGTTTCTTCTTGTACTTATTCTGCTTCTACTTCTTTTTTTTCTATCTTTTTTTTCTTCCTTCCTTCCTTCCGTCCATCCTTCCATGCATGTTCATTCTGAGGAGAGATATATATGGCAGACAAAACAAAAGACGAAGTCTATACACACATGCAGAGAGAGAGAGAGAGAGAGAGAGAGAGAGAGAGAGAGAGAGAGAGAGAGAGAGAGAGAGAGAGAGAGAGAGAGAGAGAGAGAGAGAGAGAGAGAGAGAGAGATAATTACATAGAATTACATAGAAAATCAGACCACACAGACCCCATGGTCCAGACTAGGTGATCTGTCCTTAAACCTAAGTGATTCTACATTAATCAGATGGCTCCAAAACGTTGCTTTTCTACTCTAGTTAATATTAAGTTCAAGGAAGTGACGGTCAAGCTTGTTTTTAAAGGAGTCAATCGTGTTACGCTGGGCCACTGACGGTGGGAGCTTATTCCATTCTCGCACTACAACGTTGGTGAAGAAAAATTTGGTGCAGTCTGAATTTACTTGTCTACATTTGAGTTTTATGCCATTGTTCCTCGTTCGCAAAGTGTCATCGATCATGAACAATTTTGTTCTGTCTAAATTCGTGAAACCATTAAGTATTTTAAAACATTCGATCAGTTTTCCTCGGAGGCGACGTTTCTCAAGAGAGAACATGTTAAGGGTGGAAAGCCTTTCTTCGTAGGATTTGTTTCGCAAGGAAGGGGTCATTTTTGTTGCCCGACGCTGAACACCTTCTAATTCAGCAATGTCCTTTGCATGGTGGGGAGACCAAAACTGTACCGCATATTCCAAGTGGGGTCTGACTAAACTATTGTAGAGCGGAAGTATTACATCTTTATTCTTGAATAAAAAGTTTCTTTTAATGAAGCTCAACATTCTGTTCGCTTTATTTGCTGCATCGATGCATTGATGTGAGAATTTGAGGTTTGACGCGAGAGAGAGAGAGAGAGAGAGAGAGAGAGAGAGAGAGAGAGAGAGAGAGAGAGAGAGAGAGAGAGAGAGAGAGAGTTACATAGATTCACATAAATTTACATAGAAAATCAGACCACACAGACCCCATGGTCCAGACTAGGTGGCCTGCCCCTAAGTGATTCTACATTAATCAGATGGCTCCAAAACGTTGCATTTCTACTCTAGTTAATATTAAGTTCAAGGAAGTGACTATCGAGCCTGTTTTTAAAGGAGTCAATCGTGTTACACTGGACCACTGAAGGTGGGAGCTCATTCAATTCTCGCACTACAACGTTGGAGAAGAAAAATTTGGTGCAGTCTGAATTTACTTGTTTACATTTGAGTTTTATGCCATTGTTCCTCGTTCGCAAAGTGTCATCGATCATAAACAATTTTCATGTCTACATTCGTGAAACCATTAAGTATTTTAAGACATTCGATCAGTTTTCCTCGGAGGCGACGTTTCTCAAGAGAGAACATGTTAAGGGTGGAAAGCCTTTCTTCGTAGGATTTGTTGTGCAAGGAAGGGATCATTTTTGTTGCCCGACGCTGAACACCTAATTTAGCAATGTCCTTTACACGGTGGGGAGACCAAAACTATACCGCATATTCCAAGTGGGGTCTGACTGAACTATTGTAGAGCGGAAGTATTACATCTCTATTCTTGAATAAAAAGTTTCTTTTAATGAAGCCCAACATTCTGTTCACTTTATTTGCTGCATCGAAGCATTGCAGTGATAATTTGAGGTTTGATGCGATTTTGACCCCCAGGTCCTTAACGCATTGAACGCTTGTGAGTTTACTGCCGCGCATTTCGTAATCGAACTTCTTATTTCTTGTTCCAACTTGAAGGACCTGGTACTTATCTACGTTAAAGGGCATCTCCCATCTATCCGACCAAGTTGAAATTTTGTGCAAATCCTCTTGGAGGTTTTGCCTGTTTTCGTCAGTGAGAACCGAGTTACCAATATTTGTGTCGTCTGCAAATTTACTAATGCGATTATTGAGTCCAACATCCACATCGTTGATGTAAATAATGAAGAGCACTGGGCCAATAACCGAGCCCTGAGGGACGCCACTAGTGACCGGCGCCCACTCTGAGCTAAATCCGTCAATCACAACTCTTTGTTGTCTGTTGCTCAACCAATTCGCGATCCATTGGTTTATTTGACCGTCAATACCTATTTACTTTAATTCATAACGTAATTTATGATGTGGGACTTTATCAAACGCTTTCTGGAAATCAAGATATACTATGTCTAATGATTTGGTTACGTCATAAACTGAGAAGAGGTCGTTATAAAAGATCAATAGGTTTGATAGGCAGGATCATTTGTTACGGAAGCCATGTTGTGAATCCTCAATTAATGAGTGTCTTTCAAGGTGACTCACTATTTAGTCTCTAATTATGCTCTCAAGTAGCTTACCTACAACTGAAGTTAGACTAATGGGCCTCTAATTACCTGGTATTTTTTTTGTCTCCGTTCATAAAAATCGGTGTGACATTAGCCTTTTTCCAATCCGAAGGGACGATGCCTTGTCGCAAGGACATATTGGATGCGGTTGTGAGGGAGGAAAGTATTTCGCTCTTTGTTTTTTTAAGCAGTATAGGATATACTTTGTCGGTCCGGGACTTTTATATGTTTTAAGTGAAAGGAGAGCTTTAAGGACTTCATCGGTTGTTATTTCAAAATTAGGCAATGCATGCTCGAAATTTACATTAGTACTGGTGTTGATGGTAGTGGTAGGAAGACTGTTAGTAGGAGTAGGTAGGAAGACACCAACCGAATGGGCGTGAGCTACTCCCGGTGAGGATATATGGGAAGCGAGGAGGGTGCTGAAGCCCTTCAAAGACCCTTCCCTTGTCTTCACTAACCGTTTCCCTTTTGTCTCATCAACACCAGAGAGCAGTTCAGCATGCTCTCAAAAGACAGTTCCTCTCTCTTCCTACACCACACTACAATCACACAACACACACACCTTTTCCCAAAATTCAAAATTCAAAATGGCTAACGAAAACACCGCCTCGGAGTCCCCGCCTGGGAGGGGGGAGCATAAATTCCCCCAGGGAGGACTCTCCTTCTGGCTGCCGACTTGAGAGGTGTCCTGATAACTCCTCGAACCTCCTCCTTATCAATTTCTGCAACATTCGCGGTCTTCGTTCTAATTTTCATTCTGTGGAACACCATCTCTCCTCCTCTAAACCCCACCTTCTCTTCCTCACCGAAACACATTTTCTGAGGCTACTGACAGCAACCTCTACTCTGTTCCCTCCTACTATCTCTATCCTAAATTTCAATCCAAAGCTGGATGTTGCGGCTACGTGCGCAACGACATCACTTGCTCTCGTGCCCACGACCTTGACTCTTCTGAATGTTCCATCTGGCTAAGGGCCGGTCTTACAGTCACCCGTTTTCGTTCGCTAGCCAGCGAACGAAAGCCTTCCGCGCGCGATCGGGTCTAACAGTCGCTCTTGGCCGCTGCTTTTCGCTCGCTCGCGAACGAAAAATCGGCGTTTTGGTAAGGGGATTTTGGGGAGCGGTTGAGGTAACGAAAACGAGATTTGTAACCTATGAATTCAAAGTAAATTAATAAATATGCAATGATATAACATACCTAGCTTGCAGAGAGCATATATAAGGCAAATAATTATTCAAAACACCTTTATTTTTGTTGTACAAGCGTTTTATTGGGCAACGTATCGTACACCGCCAGCACAACAGAGTCTGTCGTCTCAGCCAACGCAATAGGTATTTTCGGTAAGTACATTTAGTGTTTTATTTATCTATTGATATTTATTTTTGAAAATGTTGTATGTAGTTTTCTTCGTGCCTCATACGAGTGTGCTGATAGGTTTAACAAACTATTGCATACCTGTGGATTTGGTGGCACTCAATCAACTTGAATTCTATTATGAAATATTAAGAATATATAAGACAGCCACCCAAAAAACATTCAAGGTATAATGGAACTATTCATACTAGTTGGTCCCAGGCAGCGGGGGAGAAAAAACAAAAACTATAGAAATACACTCATCACGGGTAGTCACCAGTTTATTTTGAATATATTTTTATGTACTAATCAGTACGACTGTTTGTGTTATGAATAACTAGATAAGAAGTAATAGGCTACTGTCTTACAGTGAAAGGTAACTATTTTAGCTCTGATAGATTCAGATGGCATTAGGGTACTAATTATTAGGTTTGCTTAGTTCCGTGGAATCATATATAATTCTCAATTTATTAAGTCGCCATAGTTTATTTTATCAGCAATAGTTTATTATCCTTAACAGTGATAGGTTACTATCCTAATGTTGACCTGCAGCTCTAAGATAGTGTCATTTGCCCTGACAGCTACTTCACAGCAAGTTTCCACAGCAATAAGATGATTTTTCTCACTTATTTAAAATACTGACTACAATATTAATTTCTGAATAATTTATGGGAATGGTAGTTAAGGAGATATTTTTATATTTTCTTGAAATAGCTGTGTTGTTATTCTGTAAATATTTTGCTCCATTGTTCTCGTCGTTGTATTCTGGTGCGACAGTTATTTCCATACGATAAAGCATCATAGGTTACCCAAAAAATTGAAGGCAGTCTCTGAAATATACCACTCAGGTCAGGCCAAAATCTTCAGGTAGGTTATGTAGGATTGTGCAGGATAGGTTCGGCTCGGTCCCCTTCCTATCTTTCAGTTTAAAAAAATTATAGTTGGGGGCAAATGCTATAGCTACATTAGCATTACAATTTGTTCTTCCATTCATCACTCTGTCCCTCAGTCACTGTTATAGTGTACTTATTTAAATTTTCCAGCTTGTTTCTTTCTCAGTTCTCTTGTTTTCTGCACACCCAACATTTATTTATTTTCATCCTAATTTCAACATGACAGCATTTTTTTTTAATAATACTTTATGTACATATATGTCTCTCCCACAGGGTGTGGAATTCTTCTGAATCTTAAGATGCTTGTCACAGTGAAATACCTGGTCACAAGCAATTTCCTCTTCACCATAGCTGACTGCTTATAAATTGTCGTCATCATGTAGCAGGGTTATAGGAGATGTCAACTGATATACCTGGTACCCTTTCTACATATAATTTCTCTATCCGAGGAAGCACACCATGTGTCCGAAAAAGTTTATGATGTTACTGGTATGGCAGGAGTTACAAAGAGTGTCAGGGTCAAGGTTAGACTACACCTAGGATCAGTCCGCTCATTCTCGGTAGCGATGTACAGGCTGACGGATGAGGTCAGGCAGCAGTCTCCGTGGACCATGATATTTGTGGATGACATTGTGATATTTAGTGAAGGCAGGGAAGAAACTGAAAATGAACTAGAGAGGTGGAGGTATGCACTGTATAAGAGGGATGAAAATCAGCAGGAGCAAGACTGAGGACATGTGAGTGAGCCCTACGGAGATGGTACAGTGAGGTTTCAGTGAGTGGAGTTGGCAAAGGTTGATAAGTTCAAATACTAGGGCTTAACAGCCCAAAGCAATGGAACGTGTGCTACAGAAAGGAAGAAAAGAGTACCGTACAGGCCAGATGGAATAGAGAGAGAATGGTGACACGATCATCCGATATTTCTGCTCCAGGACAAAGCCCTGGGGCTGTCCTGTGGTGACTGTGTCCATTTATAGCATCAAAGAGCAGTCAAGTTACAGATATCATAAAAGACCTTTTGCTGTATGAAAATCATTATTTGGTAATAAATTTACCTGTATTTTCAACATGGAAAAATAAATTATTAAACTGTATAATCCTTTTTTTCATCACATGTACTAAGGGTAAATAAAGCTATATTATCAATAAAGTATTAATATGTAATGATAAATTCTTCACCCCATGCTAAATTAATTAATAAAGGTAAAGTTGGGGGCATATGCTTTAGCGGCATGTGGCCTCATTGCTCATCTCCTAACCTAACATAACCTAACATAACCCTGCCAGTACTGTCAGTGCACTGGGCGGTGGCTGCAGTGGTTAGGTGGTGCTACTTTGGCTTGTTATCTACAAGAGAAAGTATCTACACCATAGAAATTTTATTTTGTAATGATATCTACATGGTAAAACTAATTATAACACTTTTGGTTTTGGTTTGGTTATGTTACATCTGCTTAGGATAGTTACTTATAATGTACACCTTCATATTATGGTTAAATAGCATTTATTTTTGCCCTTTGCCCACAGTTTTGAAGAGTACATAATATTTTGAAGTGGCAGAGCTAAACCATTTACCAAAGACTGTAAATATTCGTCCTTGGGGTGTCTTATCCTCTACTCCCCCTTTTTTTATCACACTGAAAAGGAGAATGAACAGCTGCGAGGGCCGCACGTCAAAAATGCCCAGGAGAAGATTAAAGAAACACTGTTACATTGGTTAGCAGGTTCAGCAGCAAATCCCTGTGTCCGTGTATGAATCTCAGTTTGATCAGTCTACACGCAGCTCATCCAGCTGTTCATGGACCCTTTTGGGGTGACCAACTAATGAGTATCTAGGAAAACTTTGGGAAGATAAACTGTGGGTAGCAGGAATATCACACTGGCCCTGTCATTATTATTATTACCCACCACAGACTCAAGAACAAGTAAGGCGGACAAACACAGAGGCCGCACGCAGCTTTGAGGTATGCCCACAACTTTACCTGGAGACGAGGTAATCCTGAAAACATGATTTATCTCGGGAAAAACGACTTTCGTCGCTGTACAGTTCATGGTACGCGCCGAGAAATCACGTGACTTTGTTTACGTTTTCACGCTCACGCTCGCCAACCTCGCCCGACCAGTTATACCAACATTGCCGACGATTTAAGTTCGGTGCGGGTCTCGTTGGGGAGCGTAAATCTTTGAGTGTAAGACGAGCGACTGGCTCTCGTACGCCAGCCAACAAACCTGGTGCGCGTTTTCGTTTTGCCGCTCTCGAAAGGACTGTAATACCGGCCCTAAGACTTCATTGTCATTCTATTACTAAATACATATGTGCTGTATATCTCTCACCTAACTCTACTAACTATGTAAAATTCTTTGACTATTTGAACTCTAAAGTGGAGCACATCTTGACTCACTCTCCCTTTGCTGAAATCTCCATCTGGGAGATTTCAATGTTCACCACCAGCTTTGGCTTTCATCCTCCTTCAATGACCAGCCTAGTAAACAAGCCTACAGCTTTGCTCTCCTCAACGACCTAGAGCAGCACCCTACTCGTATTCCCGACCGTCTTGGAGACAGGCCCAACATTCTAGACCTCTTCCTTACCTCTAATCATTCTGCTTACTCTGTCAAACTGTT
Organism: Eriocheir sinensis; assembly: GCF_024679095.1. Classification (NCBI taxonomy): domain Eukaryota; kingdom Metazoa; phylum Arthropoda; class Malacostraca; order Decapoda; family Varunidae; genus Eriocheir; species Eriocheir sinensis. The sequence continues at coordinate 10,692,134 of NC_066532.1, read as the reverse complement.
CTTTCCGTTGGGCTCCTCCGATCATAACCTTATTTCTGTATCCTGTCCTATCGCTCCTGTACATCCTCTGGACCCGCCGAAGAGGCGATGCTTCTGGCATTTTGCTTCAGCTCGGTGGGACGACCTAGGGATGTACATTTCCGATTTCCCGTGGAATGATTACTGCTTCCAGGAGAGAGACCCCTCTGTGTGTGCTCAGCGCATCACAGAGGTGATTGTTTCCGGAATGGAGGCATACATTCCACGTACTTTCTCTACTCCTCATGCTAAAAAGCCTTGGTTTAATCACGCTTGTTCTCGTGCTATTAAAGATAGAGAGGCAGCTCACAAAAGGTTCCAGAGCCTTCGAACTCCTACTAACTTTGACCTTTACATCTCAGTCCAGAATCGTGCCAAATATATTCTCCGACTAACCAAAACTTCTTTTATTAATAGAAAATGTCAACACCTTGCTTCTTCTAATTCTTCCCGTGACTTCTGGCATCTAGCCGAAAATATCTCCTCCAATATCACTTCTTCCTCTTTCCCTCCTCTCCTTAACCCTGACGGCAGCACTGCCGTCTCATCTGTCTCTAAGGCTGAACTCTTCGCTCAAACTTTCTGTAAGAACTCCACCCTGGACGATTCTGGGCATATTACTCCTACTCATCCCCGCTCCGACTCCTTTATACCTGTTACTAAGATTCTTCCAAATGATGTTTTCTGTGCCCTCTCTGTGCCTCCTATTGTCCTTAAAAACTGTGCTTCTGTGCTGACACCCTGCCTGGTCAAACTCTTTCGTCTTTGCCTATCAACATCTATCTTTCCTTCCTGCTGGAAGTATGCCTTTGTACAGCCTGTGCCTAAGAAGGGTGACCGTTCCCTATAGCTTTACTTTCCTGTCTATCTAAAGCTTTTGAATCAATCCTTAACCGGAAGATTCAAAAGCACCTTTCCACTTCTAACCTTCTATCTGATCGCCAGTATGGATTCCGCAAGGGGCGTTCTACTGGCGATCTTCTTGCTCTCTTAACTGACTCTTGGTCATCCTCTCTTAGCCGTTTCGGTGATTTTTTTTCTGTTGCGCTAGACATATCGAAAGCCTTCGATAGAGTCTGGCACCAGTCTTTGCTTTCTAAATTGCCCTCTTTCGGATTATATCCCCCTCTCTGTTCCTTTATATCCTGTTTCCTTTCCGGCCGTTCTATCTTTGCGGTGGTAGACGGTCACTGCTCTTCCCCTAAATCTATCAACAGTGGCGTTCCACAGGGCTCTGTCTTATCACTCACTCTCTTCCTGTTATTCATCAATGATCTTCTTTCCATAACAAACTGTCCTGTCCACTCATTCGCCGACGACTCCACTCTGTATTATTCAACTTCTTTCAATAGAAGACCATCACATCAGGAAGTACACGACTCCAGACTGGAGGCTGCAGAATGCTTAACCTCAGACCTTGCTATCATTTCCGATTGGGGAAGAAGGAACCTTGTGTCCTTCAATGCCTCAAAAACTCAAGTCTTCCACATATGAACTCGACACAATCTTTCAAACAACTATCCCCTATTCTTCGACAACACCCAGCTGTCACCTTCTTCAACACTAAACATCCTCGGTCTATCCTTAACTCAAAATCTTAACTGGAAACTTTATATCTCCTCTCTTGCTAAATCAGCTTCCTCGAGGTTCGGCGTTCTGTATCGTCTCCGCCAGTTCTTCACCCCCGCGCGGTTGCTATCCATATACAGGGGCCTTGTCCGCCTTTCTCTTTCTATCTTCTATCGATATTTCCACGCTGACTGCTCTTCTGAACTTGCTAACTGCATGCCTCCACCCCTCCCGCGGCCCCGCTGCACACGACTTTCTACTCATGCTCATCCCTATACTGTCCAAACCCCTTATGCAAGAGTTAACCAGCATCTTCACTCTTTCATCCCTCACGCTGGTAAACTCTGGAACAATCTTCCTTCATCTGTATTTCCTCTTGCCTACGACTTGAACTCTTTCAAGAGGAGGGTATCAGGACACCTCTCCTTCCGAAATTGATCTTTCTTTCGGCAACCTCTTTTAATTCTTTTTTGGGAGCAGCGAGTAGCGGGCTTTTTTTATTATCGTTTTCTCTTTTTTTGTGTGTGCCCTTGAGCTGCATCCTTTGTTGTAAAAAAAAAAATGTTTATATATTTTCGGACAAAATTACATTATTGTATGTGTATTTCGTATATGTATTTCAATACAAATTAACATAATTTTGTGTATTTTTTATATCTATTTTCATACAAATTTAAATTATTTTTGTGTATTTTTATACATATTTTATAAAAATTTTAGCTATTTTATATGTATTTTGTATATTTATTTTCCTACAAATATACTTTTTTATTGGAATTTTGTTTATTTATTTCGATACGAATTTACATTATTATATGTGTTTTTTGTATATATATTTTTATACGTATGTACATATTTTTATGTGTATTTTGTATATATATTTTCATAGAAATTGACGTTATTTTATGTGTATTCGTATATATATTTTGATAAAAATTTACATTATTTTACGTGTATTTTGCATATCTAGTTTAATACAAATTTAGCGTATTGCATGTGCATTTTGTATATTTTTTTTTTATAGAAATTTAGTTATTTTATGTGTATTTTGCATATATTTTTTTTTTTAAAAATATGCGTTTTTTCATGGGTGTTTTGCATCTTTATTTTCATACTAATTTACATTATTTTATTGATATTCTGTTTATTTATATTGATACGATTTTACATTATTATATGTGTATTTTGTATATATTTCTATAAATATTTACATTATTTAATGTATATTTTGTATATATATTTTTATACAAATTTACATTATTTTATGTGTATTTGTATATATATTTTGATACAAATTTCCAATATTTTATCGGTATTTTGTATATATTTTTCTAAACAAATTTACCTAAATTTATGTGTATTTTGTATTTCTATTTTCATACCAATTTAAATTATTTCTGGGTATTTTTGTATATATTTCAATACAATTTTTTATTATGTTATGTGTATTTTGTAAATTTATTTTCACACTAATTTATATTATTTTATTGGTATTTTATTGATTTATTTTGATACGAATTTACATTATTTTATGTGTACTTTGTATATATATTTTTTATACGTATTTACATTATTTAATGTGTATTTTGTATATATATTTTTTATACAAATTTATGTTATTTTATGTGTATTTGTATATATATTTTTGCACAAATTTACATTATATTATGTGTATTTTGTATACATATTTCATTACAAATTTACCTTATTTTATGTTTTTTTGTATATTTATTTTCATTCAATTTTAAATTATTTTATGTGTATATTTGTATTTGTATTTACGTTATTTTATGTGTATTTTGTATATATATTTTTATTCAAAATTACATTATTTTATTGGTATTTTATGTGTATATTTGTATTTGTATTTAGATTATTTCATGTGTATTTTGTATACATATTTTTATACGCATTTACATTATTTAATGTGTGTTTTGTATATATATTTTTATACAAATTTACTTTATTTTATGTACATTTGTGTTGTTTTTATATACATTTCCATTATTTTATGTGTATTCTGTTTCTTTTTAATACGAATTTGACTTATTTTATGTATATTTTGTATATTTATTTTCATACAAATTTAAAGTATCTTATGTGCATTTTTGTATATATATATTTTTATAGAAGTTTGCGTTATTTTATGTGTATTTTGTATATATATTTTCATACAAATTTACATTGTTTTATTGGTATTTTGTTTATTTATTTTGATACGAGTTTATATTATTATATGTGTATTTTGTATATATTTTGTATACGTATTTGCATTATTTAATGTGTATTATGTTTATATATTTTTATACAAGTTTACGTTATTTTATGGGTATTTGTTTAAATATTTTGATACAAATTCTCATTATTTTATGTATTTTTCATATATATTTCAATACAAATTTAGCTTATTTTATATGCATTTTGTATATATATTTTCATACAAATTTAAATTACTTATGTGTATTTTTGTATATAGTTTTATACAAATTTACGTTATTTTATGTGTATTTTATATATTTATTTTCATACAAATACACATTCTTTTATTGTTATTTTGTTTCTTTATTTTGATACGAATTTACAATATTATATGTGTATTAACTCTCTCTCTCTCTCTCTCTCTCTCTCTCTCTCTCTCTCTCTCTCTCTCTCTCTCTCTCTCTCTCTCTCTCTCTCTCTCTCTCTCTCTCTCTCTCTATATATATATATATATACGTATCTACATCATTTTAAGTGTATTTTGTATATATATTTTTATACAAATTTACGTTATTTTATATGTATTCGTATATATATTTTGAAACAAATTTACATTGTTTGATGTGTATTTTGTTTATATATTTCAATACAATTTTAGCTAATTTTATGTGTATTTTGTATATCTATTTTCATACAAATTTAAACTATTTTTGTGTATTTTTGTATATATTTTATACAAATTTAAGTTATTTTATGTGCATTTTGTATATTTATTTTCCTACATATAATCATTTTTTTATTGGAATTTCGTTTATTTAATTTGATATGAATATACATTATTTTAGGTGTATTTTGTATATATATTTTTATACGTATTTATATCCTTTTATGTGTATTTTGTATATATATTTTCATAGAAATTTACTTTATTTTATGTGTATTCGTATATAAATTTTGAAACAAATTTACATTATTTTTTGTGTATTTTGCATATCTATTTCAATACAAATTTACCTTATTGTATGTGTATTTTGTATATTTATTTTAATAGAAATTTAATTATTTTATCTGTATTTTTGTATATATATTTTTTATACAAATAAGCGTTATTTTATGGGTATTTTGGATCTTTATTTTCCTACAAATTTACATTATTTTATTGATATTCTTTTTATTCATATTGATACGATTTTACATTACTCTCTGTGTATTTCGTATATATTTTCAATACATATTTACCTTATTTAATGTACATTTTGTATATATATTTTTATACAAATTTACGTTATTTTATGTGTATTTGTTTATATATTTTGATACAAATTTACAATATTTTATGGGTATTTTCCATATATATTTCAAAACAAATCTACGTAACTTAATGTATATTTTGTATATCTATTTTCATTCAAATTCAAATTATTTCTGGGTATTTTTGTATATATTTTAATGAAAAAAATTGTTATGTTATGTGTATTTTGTAAAAATTTTTTCACACAAATTTATATTATTTTATTGGCATTTTGTTGATCTATTTTGATACGAATTTTCATTATTTTATATGTACTTTGCATATATATTTTTATACGTATTAACATTATTTAATGTGTGTTCTGTATATATATTTTTATACAAATTTATGTTATTTTTATGTGTATTTGTATATATATTTTTATACAAATTTACATTATTTTATGTGTATTTTGTATATATATTTCATGACAAATTTACATTATTTCATGTTTACTTTGTATATTTATTTTCATTCAAATTTAAATTATTTTATGTGTATATTTGTATTTGTATTTACGTTATGTTATGTGTATTTTGTATATGTATTTTCATTTAAAATTACATTATTTTATTGGTATTTTCTTTATTTATCTCGATACGAGTTTAGATAATTGCATGTTTATTTTGTATACATATTTTTATACGCATTTACATTATTTATTGTGTGTTTTGTATATATATATATATATATATATATATATATATATATATATATATATATATATATATAAATATATATATATATATATATATATATATATATACATATATATATATATATATATATATATATATATATATATATATATGTATACAAATTTTCTTTATTTTATGTGTATTCAGTATTTTTTTAATACAAATTTGCCTAATTTTATATGCATTTTGAATATTTATTTTCGTACAAATTTTAATTATTTCATGTGCATTTTTTTACATATATTTTTAAATAAATTTGCATTATTTTATGTGTATTTTGTATATATTTTTCCATACAAATTTACATTATTTTATTGGTATTTTGTTTATTTATTTTGATACGAATTTACATTATTTTGTTTACATATTTATATAAAAATTTACGCTATTTTATGTGACCTGGAAGCCGAGGACTTTCTTGAAGTTATACAAGATAATCTCCTTAAGCAGGTAGTTACTGAGCCTACCAGAGGAGATAACATATTAGACTTAGTCCTAACTAATAATGGGAACTTGCTACGTGAGTTGGAGGTGGGCGGAGAGTTAGGAAATAGTGATCACAGAACGGTTCGTTTTAGCTTAGACTGGGCGGTAACCCGCGAAGCAAACCCAGTGTTAGTGCCAGATTTTAGAAGAGCAAACTACGAGGGGCTTCGAAGACATCTTGAAGGGGTAAACTGGGATAATTTAGGGATTCATGAGGGCCAGAACTGCGGATTGGAGAGCCAGGAGAACCAGGTAGAAATGTCTTACAATAATTTAGTTAGAGTAATAGTAGAGGGGCAAGAACAGCATATACCACAGCGAACACTTAGAAAAGAAAACAATGATCCTAAGTGGATGACTCGTGGACTAAAATACGAGATTGGGCTAAAGAAGGGAATTTATCAGAAAATAAAGAATGGGGAAACACATCTCAGGGGCCGGTACGTCGAACTATCTAGATTAGTTAAGAAAAACACCAGGATAGCAAAAAAGAACTATGAGATCAAAGTAGCAAATGAGGCGAAAAGTAATCCTAAGGGCTTCTTTCAGATGTATAGAACAAAAACACGGGAGAAAATTGGACCGCTGAAAACAAACACAAGGGAGCTAGTAGAAAATTACGAAAATATGAGCACATTGTTGAACGACTACTTCCTTTCAGTATTCACACAGGAGGATCGAACGACTATACCGGAAAGAGTTCAGGTGTACGAGGGCGGGGATGGCGATAAATTGAGGGATATAATCATTACCAGGCAAGTAGTTCAGGATGAGATAGATAAGCTTAAGAAGAACAAGTCGCCAGGTCCTGACGGGATATTTCCGAGGGTATTAAAGGAGTTAGGTGATGTAATCAGTGACCCACTAACCGACATCTTTAAGATGTCGGTAAATACTTGCTATGTGCCGAGCCTATGGAAAGTAGCTAATGTGACGCCGATTTTTAAAAAGGTGGAAAGGTCAGTTGCTTCAAACTATCGCCCAATTAGCTTAACATCGGTTATAGGGAAGATGCTGGAGTCCATAATAGCCAGGAACATTCGGGAGCATTTAGAGAAACACAGCTTACTTCACGACTCGCAGCATGGGTTCACAAAAGGTAGGTCATGCCTCACCAATCTCTTGTCCTTCTACAATAAAGTATTTGAGGCGGTTGACAGAGATGAAAATTATGATGTAATCTATCTTAATTTTAGTAAAGCGTTTGACAAAGTTCCTCACCAACGACTGTTGCTTAAATTACAGGCTCACGGAGTAGAGGGTAAAGTTTTGAACTGGGTCAAGGCGTGGCTTAGCAATAGGAAGTAAAGAGTGCAAATCAATGGTAAAAGATCTGACTGGGGATGTGTTACGAGTGGGGTCCCACAAGGTTCGGTATTAGGTCCACTTTTGTTTATTATTTATATCAATGACTTAGATACAGGAATTAGTAGTGATGTTAGTAAATTTGCAGATGATACCAAGATCGGTAGAGTAATTGAGTCGGATCAGGACGCTAGTATTCTCCAAGGTGAACTCAACAGATTATATGACTGGGCGGATAAATGGCAGATGGAGTTCAATGTAGGGAAGTGCAGTATTCTGAGTGTAGGTAGGAACAACACCTCACATAACTATTGCTTAAATGACACTCTCATAAGTAGGTCTGGGTGCGAGAGGGATTTAGGGGTCTTAGTGAGCTCTGATCTCCGTCCAAGGGCACAATGCATTCAAGCTAGAAATCGAGCTAATAGGGTACTGGGATTTATTTGAAGGAGCGTAAGCAACAGAAGCCCCGAAGTCTTCCTCAAACTATATTTAGCATTAGTTAGACCTCATCTTGACTATGCGGTTCAGTTCTGGTCACCTTACTATAGAATGGATATCAAAATGTTAGAATCGGTGCAGAGGAGAATGACTAAGATGATTCAGGGGTTGAGAAACTTGCCATACGAGGGAAGACTCAAACAGTTAAACTTGCATTCTCTAGAAAGGCGAAGGGTGCGTGGAGACATGATCGAGGTTTATAAATGGATGAAGGGCTTTAATAAGGGAGACATTCATAAGGTTTTGTTGGTAAGAGAACCGGGTAGGACACGAAGTAACGGATTTAAACTGGATAAATTCAGATTCAACAGGGACATAGGCAAAAATTTGTTTACTAACAGGGTGGTGGATGAGTGGAATAGGCTTAGCAGTCATGTGGTGAGTGCCAATACAATTGTCACATTCAAAAATAGACTAGATAAATTCATGGACAGCGATATTAGGTGGGGTTAGATACACGGGAGCTGAGGGTCAAAGGAGCTGCCTCGTACAGGCCTACCGGCCTCTTGTAGACTCCTGCGTTCTTATGTTCTTATGTTCTTATGTTCTTATGTATTTGTTTAAATATTTTCATACAAATTTACATTATTTTATGTATTTGGTATATATATTTCAATTCAAATTTAGCTTAAGTTATATGTATTTTGTATATCTATTTTCATACAAATTTAAATTACTTTTGTGTATTTTTGTATATATTTTTATACAAATTTACATTATTTTATGTCCATTTTGTATATTTATTTTCATAAAACAACACATTCTTTTATTGGTATTTTGCTTATTTATTTTGATACGATTTTACATTATTTGATGTGTATTTTGTATATATATATTTTTTTATACGTATTTACATCATTTGATGTGTATTTTGAATATATATTATTATATAAATTTACGTTATTTTATGTGTATTCGTATATATATTTTGAAACAAATTTACATTGTTTTATGTGTATTTTGCATAACTATTTCAGTACAAATTTACCTTATTTTATGTGCATTTTGTATATTTATTTTAATACAAATAAAATTATTTATTTGTATTTTTGTATATATATTTTTATACAAATATGCGTTATTTTATATGTATTTTGCATCTTTATTTTCATACAAATTTACATTATTTTATTGATATTCTGTTTATTTATATTGATCCGATTTTACATTATTCTATGTGTATTTTGTATATATTGTATATACATATTTACATTATTTAATGTATATTTTGTATATATATATATATATATATATATATATATATATATATATATATATATATATATATATATATATATATATATATATATATATATATATATATATATATATATATATATATATATATATATATATATATATATATATATATATATATATATATATATATATATATATATATATATATATATATATATATATATATATATATATATATATATATATATATATATATATATATATTTATACATATTTACGTTATTTTATGTGTATTTCTCTATATATTTTTATACAAATTTTCAATATTTTACGGGTATTTTGTATATATTTTTCAAAAGAAATTTACCTACTCTTATGTGTATTTTGCATATCTATTCGCATACAAATTAAAATTATTTCTGGATATTTTTTTATATATTTTTGTACAAATTTTAGTTATGTTATGTGTATTTTGGAAATTTATTTTCACATAAATTTATATTATTTCATTGGTATTTTGTTGATTTATTTTTATACCAGTTTACATTATTTTATGTGTACTTTGTATATATATTTTTCTACGTATATATACAGTATTATTTAATGTGTAATTTGTATATATATTTTTATACAAATTTATATTATTTTATGTGTTTTTGTATATATATTTTTATACGCATTTCCATTATTTAATGTGTGTTTTGTATATATATTTTTTAAACAAATTTTCTAAATTTTATGTGCATTTGTGTATATTTATTTTTATACAAATTTAAGTTATTTAATGTGCATTTTTGTACATATATTTTTTATTGAAATTTGCGTTATTTTAGGTGTAATTTGTATATATTTTTTCATACAAATTTACATTATTTCATTTGTATTTTGATTATTTATTTTGATACGAATTTATATTATTATATGTGTATTTTGTATATATTTTGTATACTTATTTACATTATTTAATGTGTATTTTGTTTATATATTTTCATACAAATTTACGTTATTTTATGTGTATTTGTTTAAATATTTTGATACAAATTTACATTATTTTGTGTATTTTGTATATATATTTCAATACAAATTTAGCTTATTTCATGTGTATTTTGTATATCTATTTTCATACAGAATTAAATTATTTTTGTGTATTTTTGTGTATATATATTTTTACAAATATGCGTTATTTTATGTGTATTTTGCATCTTTATTTTCATACAAATTTACATTATTTTATTGATTTTCTGGTCATTTATATTGATCCGATTTTCCATTATTCTAGGTGTATTTTATATATATTTTCCATACATAATTACATTATTTAATGTATATTTTGTATATATATTTTTATACAAATTTACGTTATTTTATGTGTATTTATTTATATATTTTGATACAAATTTCCAATATTTTATGAGTATTTTGTATATATTTTTCAAAACAAATTTATGTAATTTGATGTGTATATTGTATATTTTTTTCAGACAAATTTAAATTATTTCTGGGTATTTTTGTATACATTGTAATACAAATTTCAGTTATATTACGTGTATTTTGTAAATTTAGTTTCACACAGATTTATATTGTTTTATTGGTATTTAGTTGATTTATTTTGATACGAATTCACATTATTTGATGTGTACTTTGTATATGTATTTTTATACGTATTTACATTATTTTATGTGTTTTTTCTATATATAATTTTATAGAAATTTATGTTATTTATGTGTATTTGTATATATATTTTGATACAATTTTACATTATTTTATGTGTATTTTGTATGTATATTTCATTACAAATCTACATTATTTTATGTTTATTTTGTATATTTATTTTCATTCAAATTAAAAAAAAATTATGTGTATATTTGTATTTATATTTACATTCTTTTATGTGTATTTACTATATATATTTTCATTCAAAATAACATTATTTTATTGGTATTTTGTTTATTTATATCGATACGAGTTTAGAATATTTCAAAACTTCATGTCGGAGTATGAAATAGATGGTTATGAGATGTTTCACAAAGATAGAAAGGGAAGAAGGGGAGGGGGGGTGGCACTTTATGTTAAAGACACACTTAAATGTTCCGCTAATAACTCTGTTCATGGCGACTCAGAATCAGTTTGGGGGGACGTCCACAAAGGGAAAGACAAACTAATTCTAGGGGTTCTTTACAGGCCACCCAACCTTAACGGGCAGGACACTGATATATTACTGCAAGAGGTAGTCAGGGCGAGCAGGAGCAAAAATGTCTGCATAATGGGGGATTTTAACTTTAGGAATATAGACTGGGAAGGCGTGGTGGGTGATCTAGAATCTGAGGATTTTCTGAAAGTAATACAAGATAATTTTCTCAAGCAGACAGTAACTGAGCCCACCAGGGGTAACAGCATTCTAGACTTGGTCTTAACTAACACCGAGAATATGATCAGCGAGCTAGATGTTGGGGGAGAGTTAGGTGGCAGTGATCACAGGGAAATTAGATAAAAATTAGACTGGGCGGTGACCCATGAACTCAACTCTGTGTTGGTGCCTGACTTTAGAAGAGCTGATTATGAGGGGCTCAGAAGACACCTTGAGGAGGTAAATTGGGGAACCCTAGGGCTGGATGAGGGCCAGATCTCAGGGCTGGAACCGGAAAGACAGGGGAACCATGTAGAAATGACCTACAATAATTTAGTGAGAGTAATTGCAGAGGGTCAGAGACAGCTAATCCTTTACCGAGCACGTAGGAAGGAAAATAACGACCCCAAATGGATGACCCGCAGACTCATGCATGAGATAGGCTTGAAGAGAGGAATTTGTAGGAAAATAAAGAACAGAGAAATTCACCTCAGGGGTAGGTATGTTGAGCTAGCCAGGTCGGTGAAGAAGAACACCCGCCTAGCAAAAATAAATTATGAGATTAGGGTAGCCAGTGAGGCCAAGAGCGATCCCAAGGGCTTCTTTAAACTGTACAGAACGAAAACAAGGGGCAGAGTTGGACCGTTGAAAATAAACACAGGTGAGCTCGTTGAGAATGGAAAAGATATGAGTCAAATGATGAGTAACTATTTCCTCTCAGTTTTCACGCAGGAAAATCTAACAACCATTCTGGAGAGAGTTCAAGTATATGAGGGCGAAGAGAACGACAAGTTGAGGGATGTGATCATCACTAGGCAAGTAGTCCAGGATGAGATTGGTAGGTTGAAGAAAAACAAATCGCCGGGCCTAGACGAAGTATTCCCAAGGGTTCTGAAAGAGTGCAAGGAAGTCCTTAGTGGCCCTCTTTCCGATATCTTTAAGATGTCGGTAAATTCTGGACATGTGCCCAATCAATGGAAAGTAGCTAATGTGACGCCGATTTTCAAAAAGGGAGACAAGTCAGCCACCTGAAATTATCGCCCAATTAGCTTAACATCAGTTGTAGGAAAGATGTTGGAGTCAATTATAGCCGGGAGAATTCGGGACCATCTAGAAAAGCATAATTTAATTCATGATTCACAGCATGGGTTCACAAAGGGTAGGTCTTGCCTTACTAACCTATTGTCCTTCTACACTAAAGTAGTCGAGACGGTTGACCGAGATGAAAACAGTGACATATTATATTTAGATTTCAGTAAAGCGTTCGACAAAGTCCCTCATCACCGGCTATTACTAAAATTACAGGCTCACGGTGTAGATGGGAAAGTTTTGAACTGGATCAGGGCGTGGTAGGAAGCAGAGAGTGCAAATCAATGGTAAAAAATCTGAATGGGGCAGTGGGTCGGTGCTGGGTCCTCTGCTTTTTATTATTTACATCAATGACTTGGACATAGGAATTAGTAGTGATGTCAGTAAGTTCGCAGATGAAACCAGGATCGGTAGAGTAATCCAATCAGACAGGGACGCTAGCGTTCTCCAGGATGAGCTTGACAAACTATATGATTGGGCGGGGAAGTGGCAGATGGAATTCAATGTCGGGAAGTGTAGCATTCTGAGTGTAGGTAGGAATAATCCCTCACACAATTACTCCTTAAATGACACTCCTCTAAGCAGGTCTGGGCGTGAGAGAGACTTAGGAGTCCTAGTGAGCGCTGACCTCCGTCCTAGGGCTCAATGCATTCAGGCTAAAAATCGGGCCAACAGAGTATTGGGTTTCATCTCAAGGAGCGTAAGCAATAGGAGCACTGAAGTCATCCTCAAGCTTTACTTAGCACTAGTTAGACCTCATCTCGATTATGCAGTTCAGTTCTGGTCCCCCTACTATAGAATGGATATCAAGATGTTAGAATCTGTACAGAGGAGGATGACAAAGATGATTCAGAGGGTGAGAAACTTGCCTTATGAAGACAGGCTGAAGCATTTAAATCTACATTCTCTAGAAATGCGAGGGTTGCCAGGAGACTTGATCGAAGTCTATAAATGGATGAAGGCCTTAAATAAAGGGGATGTCAATAAGATTTTGATAGTGAAAGAGCCAGGTAGGACGCGTGGCAATGGTTTTAAGTTAGACAAATTCAGATTCAACAAAGACATAGGCAAGAATTGGTTCACTAATAGAGTGGTGGACGAATGGAACAGGCTTGGGAGCCATGTTGTGGGTGCCATTACCATAGATACATTCAAGAAGAGGTTAGATAAAGCCATGGATGGTGAGGTAAGGTGAGATTGAGTGTACTGGAGCTGCCTTGTATAGGCCAACCGGCCTCTTGCAGACTCCTTACGTTCTTATGTTCTTATGTCCTTATGTGTATTTTGTATATATATTTTTATAAAAATTTACTAAATTTTATGTGCATTTGTATTGTTTTTTGATAGATATTTATATTATTATATGAATATTCTCTATTTTTTTCAATACAAATTTGTCTTATTTTATGTGAATGTTGTCTAATTATTTTCATACAAATTTTAAAAATTTTATGTGCATTTTTGCACATATATTTAAAAAAAAAAGTGCGTTATTTTATGTGTATTTTGTATATATTTTTTCATACAAATTTACATTATTTTTTTGGTATTTTGTTTATTTATTTTGATACGAGTATTCATTATTATATGTGTATTTCCTATATATTTAGTATACTTATTTATATTATTTAATGTGTATTTTTTAATATATTTTCATACAAATTTACTTCATTTAATGTGTATTTGTTTAAATATTTTGATACAAATTTACATTATTTCATGTATTTTGTATATATATTTCAATACGAATTTAGATTATTTATGTGTATTTTGTATATCTATTTTCATACAGATTTAAACTATTTTTGTGTATTTTTGTATATAGTTTTATACAAATTTACGTTATTTTATGTGTATTTTGTATATTTAATTTCATACAAATACACATTCTTTTATTGGTATTTTGTTTATTTATTTTGGTACGAATTTACATTTTTTTATGTGTATATTGTATATATATTTTTATACGTATTTACATCATTTTATGTGTATTTTGTATATATATTTTTATAGAAATTTGTTATTTATGTGTATTTGTATATATATTTTTATACAAATTTACATTATTTTATGTGTATTTTGTATATTTATTTCATTACAAATTTGCCTTATTTAATGTTTATTTTGTGTATTTATTTTCATTCAAATTAAAATTATTTTAAGTGTATATTTGTATTTGTATTTACGTTATTTTATGTGTATTTTGTGTATATAGTTTCATTCAAAATTGCATTATTTTATTGGTATTTTGTTTCTTTATTTCTATACGAATTTTGATTATTTCATGTGTATTTTGTATACATATTTTTATACGCATTTACATTATTTAATGTGTGTTTTGTATATATATTTTTTATACAAATATACTTAGTTTTATGTGCATTTGTGTTGTTGTTGTTTTAGACAAATTTACATTGTTGTATGTGTATTTTGTATTTTTTTAATACAAATTTGCCTTATGTTATGAGTATTTTGTATATTTATTTTCCTACAAATTTAAATTATTTTATGTACATTTTTGTACATATATTTTTATAGAAATTTGCGTCATTTCATGTGTACTGTGTATATAATTTTTCATACAAATTTACATTATTTTATTGATATTTTGTTTATTTATTTTGATACGAATTTACGGTATTTTATGTGTATTTGTTTAAATATTTTGATACAAATTTACATGATTTTATGCATTTTGTATATATACTTCAATACAAATGTAGCTTTTTTTATGCGTATCTTCATACAAATTAAAACATTTTTTGTGTATTTTTGTATATAGTTTTATACAAATTTACGCTATTTTATATTTACTTTGTATATTTATTTTTATACAAATACACATTCTTTTATTGGTATTTTGATAACTTATTTTGATGCAAATTTACATTATTTCATGTGTATTTTGTATATATATTTTTATACGTATTTACATCATTTTATGTGCATTTTGTATATATATATATATATATATATATATATATATATATATATATATATATATATATATATATATATATATATATATATATATATATATATATATATATATATATATATATATATATATATATATATATATATATATATATATATATATATATATATATATATATATATATATATTTTTTAATTTACGTTATTTTATGTGCATTCGTATATATATTTTGGATCAAATTTACATTATTTTATGTGTATTTTCAATATTTACAATATTTATGGGATACTTTGTATATATATTTCAAAACAATTTACTTAATTTTGTTTGTATTTTGTATAAATATTTTCATACAAATTTAAATTATTCAAGTGTATTTTTTTATAGATTTTGATACAAATATTATTTATGATGTGTATTTTGTAAATTTATTTTAACAGAAATTTTTATTATTTTATTGGCATTTTGTTGATTTATTTTGATACGAATTTACATTATTTCATGTGTACTTTGTATATATATTTTTATACGTATTTACATTATTTAATGTGTATTTTGTATATATATTTTTATACAAATTTATGTTATTTTATGATTACTTGTATATATATTTTGATACAAATTTACATTATTTTATGTGTATTTTGTATGTATATTTCATCACAAATTTATCTTATTTTATATTTATTTTGTAACTTTATTTTCATTCAAATTTAAGTTATTTTAAATGTATGATTGTATTTGTATTTACATTATTTTATGTGTATTTTGGTAAATATATTTTCATTCTAAATTACATTATTTTATTGGTATTTTGTTTATTTATTTCGATACGAATTTAGATTATTTCATATGTATTTTGTATACATATTTTTATACGCATTTACATTATTTAATGTGTGTTTTGTGTATATATTCTGTAAATTTATACAAATGTAAATTTATACAAATTTACTTTATTTTATGTGCATTTGTGTTTTTTTTATACATTTACTTTATGTATTCTATATTTTTTTACTACAAATTTAATTTATTTTAATATTTATTTTTATTTTAATATAATTTATTTATTTATTTTATGTGTATTTTGTATATTTATTTTCATACAAATTGATTTTTTTTTTGTACATATATTTTTATAGAAATATGCGTTGTTTTATGTGTATTTTGTATATATATCTCAATACAAATTCAGCTTCTTGTACGTGTATTTTGTATATCTATTTTCATACAAATTAAAATATTTTTGTGTATTTTTATATATAGTTTTATACAAATTTACGTAATTTTATGTGTATTTTGTACATTTATTTTCATACAAATACTCATTCTTTTATTGGTATTTTGTTTATTTATTTTTATACAAATTTACATTATTTTATGTGTATTTTGTAAATATTTTTAATACGTATTTACATCATTTTATGTGTATTTTGTATATATTTTTTTATAGAAATTTACATTGTTTTGCATATCTATTTCAATACAAATTAACCTTTTTGTATGTGCATTTTTGTATATTTATTTAATACAAATTTAATTATTTTATGTGTACTTTTGTATATATATATTTATATATATATATATATATATATATATATATATATATATATATATATATATATATATATATATATATATATATATATATATATATATATATATATATATATATATATATATATATATATATATATATATATATATATATATATATATATATATATATATATATATATATATATGATACACGCTACCACCGGATTTTCGGTCACGCCGAGTGGCTAAAACTACCCACATGCTGTCCTGAAGACCACCCATCAACCCGGACTCTAGAGGAAGCCGTCCAAGCGAATCAAGTACGAGTTCCGGGGGCAGCATGAGCCAATGCAAGATGGCGCCACTATAAACGCTCGCCTGCGCCAGAACGGCTGGGCCGACCATCAGGCCCCACCTGGAAGAAACCTTGGGCCGACCATCAGGCCCACCAGGATGATGCATAAAAAAAAAAAAAAAAATATAAATATATATATATATATATATTTATATATATATATATATATATATATATATATATATATATATATATATATATATATATATATATATTTATATATATATATATATATATATATATATATATATATATATATATATATATATATATATATATATATATATATATATATATATATATATATATATATATATATATATATATATATATATATATATATATATAGATATATATATATATATATATATATATATATATATATATATATATATATATATATATATATATATATATATTTTTTTTTTCTTTTTCTTTTTTAAATATGCGTTATTTTATGGGTATTTTGCATCTTTATTTTCATACAAATTTACATTATTCTATTGATATTCTGTGTATTTATTTTGATACGATTTTACATTTTTCTATGTGTATTTAGTGTATATTTTTTATACATATTTTCAATATTTAATGTTTATTTTGTATATATATTTTATACAAATTTACGTTATTTTATGTGTGTTTGTTTATATATTTTCATATAAATTTACATTATTTTACGTGTATTTTTTATATGTATTTCAATACAAATTTAGATAATTTTATATGTATTTTGTATATCTATTTTTATATAAATTAAAATTATTTATATGTTTTTTTGTATATATTTTATACAAATTTAAATTATTTTATATGTATTTTGTATATTTATTTTCCTACAAATATACATTCTTTTACTGGAATTTTGTTTATTTATTTTGATACGAATTTACATTATTTTAGGTTTATTTTGCATATATATTTTTCATAGAAAAATACGGTATTTTATGCGTACTCGTATATATATTTTGATACAAATTTACATTATTTTATGTGTATTTATATATATATATATATATATATATATATATATATATATATATATATATATATATATATATATATATATACAAATATGTTATTTTATAGGTATTTTGCATCTTTATTTTCATACAAATTTTGTATATTTATTTTAAAATAAATTTAACTATTTTGTGTATATATATATATATATATATATATATATATATATATATATATATATATATATATATATATATATATATATATATATATATATATATATATATATATATATATATAAATATTTATATGTATTTATTTTTTCTTTATTTTCATACAAATTTTCATTATTTTATTGATATTCTGTTTATACAAATATTGATACGATTTTACATTACTCTATGTGCATTTTGTATATATTTTTTATACATATTTACATTATTTAATGTGTATTTTGTATAAATAATTTCATACAAGTTTAGGTTATTTTATGTGTATACGTTTATAAGTTTTGATACAAATTTACACTATATTATTGGTATTTTGTATATATATTTCAAAACAAATTTACCTAACTTTATGTTTGTTTTGTATATCTATTTTAATACAAATTTTAATCATTTTTGGACGTATTTGTATTTGTAAATTTATTTTCACACATATTTATATTATTTTATTGGTATTTTGTTGATTTATTTTTATACGAATTTACATTTTTTATGTGTAATTTGTATGTATATTTTTATACGTATCTACATTATTTAAAGTGTTTTTTGTATATATATTTCTATAGAAATTTATGTTATTTTATGTTTATTTGTATATATATATATATTTTGTTAAAAATCTACTTTATTTTATTTGTATTTTGTGTGTATATTTCATTACAAATCTACATTATTTTATGTTTTTTTGTATATTTATTTTCATTCAAATTTAAATTATTTTATGTGTATATTTGTATTTGTATTTATAATATTTTATGTGTATTTTTTTTATATATTTTCCTTCAAAATAACATTATTTTATTGATATTTTGTTTATTTATATCGATACGAATTTAGATTATTTCATGTGTATTTTGTATATATATTTTTATACGCATTTACATTATTTAATGTGTGTTTTGTATATATATTTTTATTCAAATTTACTAAATTTTACGTGAATTTGTGTTGTTTTTTGATAGATAGTTACATTATTATATGAATATTCTGTATTTATTTAATACAAATTTGCTTTATTTTATGTGTTTTTTGTATAATTATTTTCATACAAATTAAAATTATTTTATGTGTATTTTTGTACATATATATATTTTTTTTAATTCGTATCAAATAGATAATCAAAATACCAATAAAATAATGTTAAATTGTATGAAAAAAATATATACAAAATAAATATAAAATATCGCAAATATTTATATAAATATATGTAAAAAATGCACAAAAATTAATTTATATTTGTATGAAAATAAATATACCAAATACACGTAAAATAAGGCAAATTTGTATCATAAAAAATACAGAATACACATAAAATAATTTAAAATTGCATAAAAAAACACAACAAATGCACATAAAATAAAATAGATTTGTCCAAAAATATATGTACAAAACACACATTAAATAATGAAAATGCGTTTAAAACTATGTATACAAAATACACATGAAATAATGTAAATTCGTATCGAAGTAAATAAAAAAATACCAATAAAATAATGTAATTTTTAATGAAAATAAATATACAAAATACACATAAAATAACGTAGATACAAATATAAATATACACATAAAACAATCTAAATTTGAATGAAAATAAATATACATAATATACATAAAATATGGTAAATTTGTAATGAAATATATATACAAAATATACATAAAATAATGTAAATTTTTAACAAAATATATATGCGAATACACATAAAATGACGTAAATTTCTATGAAAATATATTTACAAAATACACATAAAATGAAGTATTTACGTATAAAATATATATACAAAATACACATAAAATAATGTAAATTCGTATCAAAATAAATATATAAAATACCAATAAAAGAATGTGTATTTGTAGGAAAACAAATATACAATATACACATAAAATAAGCTAAATAACAATCGAAATATATATACAAAAAATATAATATAATGTAAATTTGTATCAAAATATTTAAACAAATACACATAAAATAACATAACTTTGTATAAAAATATATAAGCAAAATACACATTAAATTATGTAAATACGTATAAAATTATATACAAAATACACATATAATAATGTAAATTCGTATCAAAATAAATAAACAAAATACCTATAAAATAATGTAAATTTGTAAGAAAAAATATATACTAAATACACATGTAATAACGCAAATTTATAGAAAAATATATGTACAAAAAGCACATAAAATAAATATAAAATAAAATAAATTATGAAATGAAATTAAAATCTATGAAAATATATATACAAAACACACA
Source organism: Eriocheir sinensis (assembly GCF_024679095.1). Taxonomy (NCBI): domain Eukaryota; kingdom Metazoa; phylum Arthropoda; class Malacostraca; order Decapoda; family Varunidae; genus Eriocheir; species Eriocheir sinensis. The sequence continues at coordinate 10,671,148 of NC_066532.1, read as the reverse complement.
TTAAATAATGTAAATGTGTATAAAAATATGTATACAACATACACATGCAATTATCTAAATTCGTATCGAAATAAATAAACAAAATACCAATAAAATAACGTAATTTTGAATGAAAATATATATATACAAAATACACATATAATAAAGTTAATACAAATACAAATCTACACATAAAATATTTTAAATATGAATGAAAATAAATATAGAAAATAAACATCAAATAAGGTATATATATATATATATATATATATATAAAATACACATATATATATATATATATATATATATATATATATATATATATATATATATATATATATATATATATATATATATATATATATATATATATATATATATATATATATATATATATATATATATATATATATATATATATATATATATATATATATATATATATATATATATATATATATATATATATATATATATATATATATATATATATATATATATATATATATATATATATATATATATATATATATATATATATATATATATATATATATATATATATATATATATATATATATATATATATATATACAAATACACATAAAATAACATAAATTTGTATAAAAATATATGTACAAAATACTCATTAAATAATGTTAATACTTATAAAAAATACATATACAAAGTACACATAAAATAATGTAAACTCGTATCAAAATAAATCAACAAAATACCAATAAAATATATAAATATGTGTGAAAATAAATTTACAAAATACACATAACATAAAAAAAATTGTATTGAATAATGTAAAATCGTATCAATATAAATAAACAGAATATCAATAAAATAATGTAAATTTGTATGAAAATAAAGATGCAAAATAAGCATATAATAACGGATTTTTGTATAAAAATATATATACAAAAAATACACATAAACTAAATAATTTTTTTATTAAAATAAATAAATAAATGAACATACAATAAGGTAAATTTGTAATGTAATATATATATATATATATATATATATATATATATATATATATATATATATATATATATATATATATATATATATATATATATATATATATATATATATATATATATATATATATATATATATATATATATATATATATATATATATACACACACACAATACACATATAATAATGTAAATTTGTATCAAAATATATATACGGATACAAATAAAATAACGTAAATTTATATGAAAATATTTATACAAAATACACATATAATGATGTAAATACGTATAAAATATATATACAAAATACACATAAAATAATATAAATTCGTATCAAAATAAATAAACAAAATACCAATAAAATAATGTGTATTTGTATGAAAACAAATATACAAAATACACATAAAATAACGTTAATTTGTATAAATCTATATACAAAAATACACAAAAATAATTTAAATTTGCATGAAAACAGATCTACAAAATACACATAAAATAAGCTAAATTTTAATTGAAATATATATATATATATATATATATATATATATATATATATATATATATATATATATATATATATATATATATATATATATATATATACATAATACATCATATAATGTAAATTTTTATCAAAATATTTTAACAAATACACATAAAATAACGTAGATTTGTATAAAAATATACGTATAAAAGATATATACAAAATACTCATATAATAATGTAAATTCGTATCAAAATAAATAAACAAAATGTCAATAAAATAATGTAAATTTGTATGAAAAAATATATACAAAATACACATAAGATGACGCAATTTTATATAAGAATATATGTACCAAAATGCACATAAAATAATGTGAAATTTGTATGAAAATAAATATACAACATGCACATAAAATTATGCAAGTTTGTATTAAAAAAATACAGAATACACATAAAATAATGTAAATTTGTGTAAAAAACAACACAAAATGTATATAAAATAAAGTAAATTTGAATAAAAATATATAAAAAAACCAGTCATTAAATAATGTAAATGCGTATAAAAATATGTATACAAAATACACATGCAATTATCTTAATTCGTATCGAAATAAATAAACAAAATACCAATAAAATAATGTCATTTTGAATTAAAATATATATACAGAATACACATAAAATATCGTAAATACAAATACAAATATTTTTTTTTACAACAAAGGAGGCAGCTCAAGGGCTCAAAAAAACAAAAACAATAAAACAAAGCCAGCTAATCGCTGCTCCCATAAAAGAATCAGAAGAGGCGGCCAAAAGCAAGGCCAAACTCGGGAGGAGAGGTGTCCTGATACCCTTCTCTTGAAAGAGCTCAAGTCGTAGGCAGGAGGAAATACGGATGAATGAAGATTGTTCCAGAGTTTACCAGCGTGAGGGATGAAAGAGTGAAGATGCTGGTTAACTCTTGCATAAGGGGTTTGGACAATATAGGGATGAGCATGAGTAGAAAGTCGTGTGCAGCGGGGCCGCGGGAGGGGGGGAGGCATGCAGTTAGCAAGTTCAGAAGAGCAGTCAGCGTGGAAATATCGATAGAAGAGAAAGAGAGGCAACATCGCGGCGGAATTTAAGAGGTAGAAGACTATCAGTAGGAGGAGAAGAGCTGATGAGATGAAGAGCCTTAGCCTCTACTCTGTCCAGAAGACCTGTGTGGGTGGAGCCCCCCCACACGTGAGATGCATACTCCATACGAGGGCGGACAAGGCCCCTGTATATGGATAGCAACTGCGCGGAGGAATAGAACTGTCGGAGACGATACAGAACGCCCAACCTCGAGGAAGCTGATTTAGCGAGAGAGGAGATATGAAGTTTCCAGTTGAGATTTTGAGTTAAGGATAGACCGAGGATGTTTAGTGTTGAAGAAGGTGACAGCTGAGTGTTGTCGAAGAATAGGGGATAGGTGTTTGGAAGATTGTGTCGAGTTGATAGGTGGAGAAATTGAGTTTTTGAGGCATTAAAGGACACAAGGTTCCTTTTGCCCCAATTGGAAATGATAGTAAGGTCTGAGGTTAAGCGTACTGCAGCCTCCAGTCTGGAGTTGTGTACTTCTTGTTGAGAGGGTCTTCTATTGAAAGAAGTTGAATAATGCAGAGTGGAGTCGTCGGCGTATGAGTGGACAGGACAGTTTGTTATGGAAAGAAGATCATTGATGAGTAACAGGAAGAGAGTGGGTGATAGGACAGAGCCCTGTGGAACGCCACTGTTGATAGGTTTAGGGGAAAAGAAGTGACAGTCTACCGCCGCAGAGATAGAACGGCCGGAAAGGAAACTGGAGATAAAGGAACAGAGAGAGGGATAGAATCCGAAAGAAGGCAGTTTAGAAAGCAAATACTTGTGCCAGACTCTATCGAAGAAGCAAGAAGGTCGCCAGTAGAACGCCCCTTACGGAACCCATACTGGCGATCAGATAGAAGGTTAGAAGTGGAAAGGTGCTTTTGAATCTTCCGGTTAAGGATTGATTCAAAAGCTTTAGATAGACATGAAAGTAAAGCTATTGGGCGGTGGTTTGAGGGATTGGAGCGGTCACCCTTCTTAGGCACAGGCTGTAGAAAGGCATACTTCCAGCAGGAATGAAAGATAGATGTTGATAGGCAAAGACGAAAGAGTTTGACCATGCAGGGTATCACCACAGAAGCACAGTTTTTAAGGACAATAGGAGGCACTCCACCAGGTCCATAACCCTTCTGAGAGTTGAGGCCAGAGAGGACATAGAAAACATCATTAGGAAGAATCTTAATAACAGGCATAAAGGAGTCAGAGGGGGGATGAGTAGGAGGAATATGCCCAGAATCGTCCAAGGTGGAGCTCTTACAGAAAGTTTGACCGAAGAGTTCAGCCTTAGAGACAGATGAGACGACAGTGCTGCCGTCAGGGTTAAGGAGAGGAGGGAAAGAGGAAGAAGTGAAATTGGAGGATATATTTTTTGCTAGATGCAAGAAATCACGGGAAGAATTAGAAGAAGAAAGGTGTTGGCATTTTCTATTTATAAAAGAAGTTTTGGTAAGGCGGATAATAGATTTGGCACGATTCCTGGCTGAAATGTATAGATCAAAGTTAGTGGGAGTTCGAAGGCTCTGGAACCTTTTGTGAGCTGCCTCTCTATCTTTAATAGCACGAGAACAAGCATGATTAAACCAAGGCTTTTTAGCATGAGAAGTAGAGAAAGTACGTGGAATGTATGCCTCTATTCCAGAGACAATCACCTCTGTGATGCGCAGAGCACACACAGAGGGGTCTCTCTCCTGGAAGCAGTAATCATTCCACGGGAAATCGGAAAAGTACATCCTCAGGTCGTCCCACCGAGCTGAAGCAGAATGCCAGAAGCATCGCCTCCTCGGTGGGTCCAGAGGATGTACAGTAGCGATAGGACAGGATACAGAAATAAGGTTATGATCGGAGGAGCCCAACGGAGAGAACAGTTTGACTGAGTAAGCAGAAGGATTAGAGGTAAGGAAGAGGTCTAGAATGTTGGGCCTGTCTCCAAGACGGTCGGGAATACGAGTAGGGTGCTGAACCAACTGCTCTAGGTCGTTGAGGAGAGCAAAGCTGTAGGTTTGTTCACCAGGCTGGTCAGTGAAGGAGGATGAAACCCAAAGCTGGGGGTGGAACATTGAAATCTCCCAAGATGGAGATTTCAGCGAAGGGAGAATGAGTCAAGATGTGCTCCACTTTAGAGTTCAAATGGTCAAAAAAATTTACAGAGGTAGTAGAGTTAGGTGAGAGATAAACAGCACATATGTATTTATTGTTTTATTGGTATTTCGTTTATTTATTTTGATGCCAATTTATATTATTTTGTGTGTATTTTGTATATATATTTATATACGTATTTACATCATTTTATGTGTATTTTGTATATATATATATTTATAGAAATTTATGCTATTTTATGTGTACTCGTATATATATTTTTAACAAATTAACTTTATTTTATGTGTATTTTGCATATCTGCTTCAATTCAAATTTACCTTATTGTATGTGCGTTTTTGTATATTGATTTTAATACAAATTTAATTATTTTATGTTTATTTCTGTATATATTTTTTATTAAAAATATGCGTTATTTTATGGGTATTTTGCATCTTTATTTTCATAGAAATTTGCGTTATTTTATAGTTATTCTATGTATTTATTTAGATACGATTTTACATTATTCTATGTGTATTTTGTATATATTTTTATATATTTTTACTTTATTTAATGTGTATTTTGTAGATATATTTTAAACAAATTTTCGTTATTTCATGTGTATTTGTTTACAATATTTTCATACAAATTTACATTATTTTATGTGTATTTTGCATATGTATTTCAATACAAATTTACCTAATGCTATGTGTATTTTGTATATCTATTTTCATACAAATTTAAATTATTTTTCTGTACTTTTGTATATATTTTTATACAAATTTACGTTATTTTATGTCTATTTTGTATATTTTTTTTCATACAAATATACATTCTTTTATTAGAATTTTGTTTATTTATTTTGATATGAATTTACATTATTTATGTGTATTTTGTATATATATATATTTTTATACGTATTTACTTCATTTTATGTGTATTTTGTATATATATATTTAAAAAAATGTACGTTATTTTATGTGTATTTGTTTAAATATTTTGATACAAATTTACATTATTTCATATATTTTGTATATATATTTCAATACAAATTTAGCTTACTTTATGTGTATTTTGTATATCTATTTTCATATAAATTTAAATTATTTTTGTGTAGTTTTGTATATAGTTTTAAACAATTTTACGTTATTTTATGTCTATTTTGTATATTTATTTTCATACAAATATAAATTCTTTTATTGGTATTTTTCTTATTTATTTTGATAAGAATTTACATTATTTCATGTGTATTTTGTATATATATTTCTATATATGTATATATATATATATATATATATATATATATATATATATATATATATATATATATATATATATATATATATATATATATATATATATATATATATATATATATATATATATATTTAAATGTAAGTTATTTTATGTGTATTTGTATATATAGTTTGAAACAAATTTACATTGTTTTATGTTTATTTTGCATATCTATTTCAATTAAAATTTACCTTATTGTATATGGATTTTGTATATTTATTTTAATACAAATTTATTTTTTATTTGTATTTTTTTGTATATATTTCTATAAAAAAAAAATGCGTTATTTTATGGGTATTTTACATCTTTATTTTCAAAAAAAATTATACTATTTTAATGATATTCTGTGTATTTATTTTGATACGATTTTACATTATTCTATGTGTATTTTGTATATATTTTTTTTACATATTTACATTACTCAATGTGTATTTTGAATATATATTTTACACAAATTTACGTATTTTATGTGTATTTCTTTATATATTTTCATACAAATCTACATTATTTTATGTGTAATTTGTATATGGATTTTAATACAAATTTACCTAATTTTATGTGTATTTTTTGTAAATATTTTCAAACAAATTGAATTTATTTTTGTGTATTATTGTATATATTTTTTTCCAATTTTTTGTTATTTTATTTGTATTTTGTATATTTATTTTCCTACAAATATACATTCTTTTATTGGAATTTTGTTAATCTATTTTTATACGAATTAACATTATTTAGGTGTATTTTGTATATATGCTTTTCTTCGTATTTACATCATTTTATGTGTATTTTTCATCTTTATTTTCATAGAAATTTGCACTATTTTATAGTTATTATATGTATTTATTTAGATACGATTTTACATTATTCTATGTGTATTTTGTATATATTTTTATATATTTTTACTTTATTTAATGTGTATTTTGTATATATATCTTAAACAAATTTACGTTATTTCATGTGTATTTGTTTACAATATTTTCATACAAATTTACATTATTTTATGTGTATTTTGCATATGTATTTCAGTACAAATTTACCTAATGTTATGTGTGTTTTGTATATCTATTTTCATACAAATTTAAATTATTTTTCTGTACTTTTGTATATAGTTTTATACAAATTTACGTTATTTTATGTCTATTTTGTATATTTTTTTTCATACAAATATACATTCTTTTACTTGAATTTTGTTTATTTATTTTGATACGAATTTACATTATTTATGTGTATTTTGTATATATATTTTTATACGTATTTACTTCATTTTATGTGTATTTTGTATATATATATATATATATACATATATATATATATATATATACATATATATATATATATATATGTATATATATATATATATATATATATATATATATATATATATATATGTTTATACAAATTTACGTTATTTTATGTGTATTTGTTTAAATATTTTGATAAAAATTTACATTATTTTATATATTTTGTATATATATTTCAATACAAATTTAGCTTATTTTATGTGTATTTTGTATATCTATTTTCATGTAAATTTTAATTATTTTTGTATAGTTTTGTATATAGTTTTAAACAATTTTACGTTATTTTATGTCTATTTTGTATATTTATTTTCATACAAATATAAATTCTTTTATTGGTATTTTTCTTATTTATTTTGATAAGAATTTACATTATTTCATGTGTATTTTGTATATATATTTCTATACGTATTTACATCATTTTATGTATATATATATATATATATATATATATATATATAGATATATATCTATATATATATATATGTCTATCTATAGCTATATATATATATATATATATATATATACTTATAGAAATTTAAGATATTTTATGTGTATTTGTATATATAGTTTGAAACAAATTTACATTGTTTTATGTTTATTTTCCATATCTATTTCAATTAAAATTTACCTTATTGTATATGAATTTTGTATATTTATTTTAATACAAATTTATTTTTATTTGTATTTTTTAATATATATTTCTATAAAAAAATATGCGTTATTTTATGGGTATTTTACATCTTTATTTTCAAAAAAAAAATTATACTATTTTATTGATATGCTGTGTATTTATTTTGATACGATTTTACAAAATTCTATGTGTATTTTGTATACATTTTTGATACATATTTACATTACTCAATGTGTATTTTGAATATATATTTTATACAAATTTACGTCATTTTATGTGTATTTCTTTATATATTTTCATACAAATTTACATTATCTTATGTGTAATTTGTATATGGATATATACAAATTTAGCTAATTTTATATGTATGTTTTGTAAATATTTTCAAACAAATTGAAACTATTTTTGTGTATTATTGTATATATTTTTATCCAATTTTTTGTTATTTTATTTGTATATTGTATATTTATTTTCCTACAAATATACATTCTTTTTTTGGAATTTTGTTAAAATATTTTGATACGAATTTACATTATTTTAGGTGTATTTTGTATATATGCTTTTCTTCGTATTTACATCATTTTATGTGTATTTTGTATATATATTTTCATAGAAAATTACGTTATTTTATGTGTATTCATATATATATTTTGATACAGATTTATATTATTTCATGTGTATTTTGCATATTTATTTCCAAACAATCTTACCTTATTGTATGTGCATTTTGTGTATTTATTTTGATACAAATTTAACTATTTTATGTGTATTTTTGTATATATATTTTTATACAAATATGCGTTATTTTATGGGTATTTTGCATCTCTATTTTCGTACAAATTTACATTATTATATGTCTTTACATTATTTAATGTCTATTTTGTTTGTATATTTTTATACAAATTTATGGTATTTTTTGTGTATTTGTTTAAATATTTCAATACAAATTTAGGTTATTTTATATGTATTTTGTATATCTATTTTGATACAAATTTAAATTACTTTTGTGTATTTTTATATATAGTTTTATTCAAATTTACGTTATTTTTTGTTGATTTTGAATATTTATTTATATACAAATACACATTCTTTTATTGGTATTTTGTTTATTTATTTTGATACGAATCTGCGTTATTTTATGTGTATTTTGTATATATATTTTTAAACGTATTTACATTATTTTATATGTATTTTGTATATATGTTTTTTTTATAGAAATATACGTTATTTTATGTGTATTCGTATATATAACTAAAAACAAATTTACATTGTTTTATGTGTATTTTGCATATCTATTTCAATACAAATTTACCTTATTGTATGTGGATTTTGTATATTTATTTTAAAACAAATTTAATTATTTTATGTGTATTTTTTAATATATATTATTATAAAAATATGCATAATTTTGTGGGTATTTAGCATCTTTAATTTCATACAAATTTACATTATTTTATTGATATTCTGTGTATTTATTTTGATAAGATTTTACACATGTGTATTTATATATTTAATATGTATTTTGTTTATATATTTTTATACAAATTTATATATTTGTTTATATATATTGATATATATATATATATATATATATATATATATATATATATATATATATATATATATATATATATATATATATATATATATATATATATATATATATATATATATATATATATATATATATATATATATATATATATATATATATATATATATATATATATATATATATATATATATATATATATATATATATATATATATATATATATATATATATATATATATATATTATACAAATTTACGTGATTTTTTTGTGTATTTGTTTATATATTTTCATATAAATTTCCATTATTTATGTGTATTTTCTATATGTATTCCAATGCAAATTTATGTAATTTTATGTGTATTTTATATATCTATTGTTATACAATTTTTTATT
>NC_066532.1:10296069-10318736 GCF_024679095.1 Eriocheir sinensis | reverse complement strand
TAAGAGTAAACTTCAATCAATGTCAGGCTTGTTTACGCGAATTCACTGAACGCCAAAAAAACAAACACACACACACACACACACACACACACACACACACACACACACACACACACACACACACACACACACAAACACTTCCTTTTTTTTCCCTTTTGAATGATAAACGTGTTTGTGCGTGTTTGTGCTTTTTCTGATGTTTTTTTTTCGTTTTTTTTTTTTTTTTTTTTTTTTTGCTTCACGTGTAACCTTTGCTGGCACGACTGAGGAGAGAGAGGGAGAGAGGGAGGGAGGGAGGAAGGGAGGGAAGGAGGGAATAAGGAAGAGAGGGAGAGGTAAAAGAATGAAGAAATTCAGTGAGGTGAAGAAACAGAGAGAAGGAGAGAGATGAAGGAGAGGTGAGGGAGAAGTGAAGGAATGAGTGAATAAGGGAATGAAGGAGGGGGAAAAAGTTATGAATGAGGAATAAAAGGGAGTTAAAGATACTGAGAGAGAGAGAGAGAGAGAGAGAGAGAGAGAGAGAGAGAGAGAGAGAGAGAGAGAGAGAGAGAGAGAGAGAGAGAGAGAGAGAGAGAGAGAGAGAGAGAGAGAGAGAGAGAGAGAGAGAGAGTTGGGTTTGCGAATGAAGTAGAAGGAGTAAAGAAAGAAAAGAGGTGTGTGAGAGAGAGAGAGAGAGAGAGAGAGAGAGAGAGAGAGAGAGAGAGAGAGAGAGAGAGAGAGAGAGAGAGAGAGAGAGAGAGAGAGAGAGAGAGAGAGAGAGAGAGAGAGAGAGAGAGAGAGAGAGAGAGAGATAATAGAGGGAGAACAGGAGAGGTGGTAAGAGAGAGAAAGTGGAAATGAGAGAGGGAAAGAGAGAGCGAGAGAGTTAGTTAGAAGGTGGAAGGGAAGAGAGAAGCGAAAAATGAGGGTAAGGATGTGAGGAAGGATAAGAGGTGAAGGAGAGAGAGAGGGAGAGAGAGAGGGAGAGAGGGAGTGAGAGTAAGTGAGAGAGAGAGAGAGAGAGAGAGAGAGAGAGAGAGAGAGAGAGAGAGAGAGAGAGAGAGAGAGAGAGAGAGAGAGAGAGAGAGAGAGAGCGTGAGAGTGAGAGAGAAATGACCATGAAAGGAAATGACTTGAAGAACGAGAAGAAACAGAAATGGAAAGAGAGAGTGTGTGGTGAGAGAGAGAGAGAGAGAGAGAGAGAGAGAGAGAGAGAGAGAGAGAGAGAGAGAGAGAGAGAGAGAGAGAGAGAGAGAGAGAGAGAGAGAGAGAGAGAGAGAGAGAGAGAGAGAGAGAGAGAATACTAATTAATTAACTATCTAGCTAACTAATTTTCCATGCAACAAACGTACGAACAGACAAAAAATAAATGATAGAAATATACATAACAAAAAAATATTAACACGCTTTTCATTATTCATTCTTCTTATTATTATCATTCTTCTTTGTTCTTATTCAAATTTTTTTATTAATTTTCTTGTTCTTCTTATTCTTGTACCTTTTTAGTATCATCATCTTTTCCTTCTTCTTCTTCTTCTTCTTCTTCTTCTTCTTCTTCTTCTTCTTCTTCTTCTTCTTCTTCTTCTTCTTCTTCTTCTTCTTCTTCTTCTTCTTCCTCTCATTCCTATTTTTTATTCTTATTCTTTTTCTCATCATCATCATCATCATCATCATCATCATCATCATCATCATCATCATCGGAGTGCCTCGGCCCGTATGGCGCCCAACGTTGCCAGACTGTCGTACTCAGGCTCCAGATTGTCGTACTCAGGATCATATTCGCCAATATCCGACCGCAAAACTCTCCCCTCCACCCCGATAACTGCCTCATATATAGCTATTAGTCAAGTGGTTAATTACAGGTGTTTCTTGGCAATAGTTATGAGAGAGGGAAAGAGAGAGAGAGTGATAGAGTTAGTTAGAAGGTGGACGGGAAAAGAGAAGCGAAGACTGAGGGTTAGGATGTGAGGAAGGATAAATTTGATGCTCTGAGTACGATAATATGGCGACGGTGGACTGGCTTCCCTTGGCCCCGTCACGTGACTTCGGCGAGCCAAACGTGACTGGAGGTGACGTGCCGTGACGGAGCGCTGTTCTCGAGGCGCCACGGACGAAGACGGTGACCGATTTGTTACTCTCACCAAAAAAAAGGAAAAAAAGATATTGAGCAAAGGAGACAGTTATGTTGATTTTTATTATACATATTCATCTAAATTTGGCTTTTTTTGCACTTTTTTGCATTTTTATGTTTTTTCTTCTATTTCGAAACATGCGCCGAGTTAGTAGACAGATAAATAGATACATAGATAGATAGATAGTTATTGATAGATAGATAAATAGATAGATATTGAAGGAAAAAAAACACTTAATTGAAGCAGCATTACTATAAACAACGGTGATAGTTATTAAAAGATATACTAATAAACATGACAACACAATGAACATGGAAACGGCCCTCGAATAAACAACAATAAAAAAAAAAAAACAAAAAACTCACAAATGCGGCAACAACAACAAAAAAAACAACAACAACACAACGCAACATCTAATAATAATAACAATAATAATAATAAAAAAAGACAAAAACCCGCCATAAAACAAAACAAAAAACCCAGCACTCACACACTTCAAAAAGGAGACACACCTATAATTGGGTCGATGCGTTTCATTCCCACCGCAACACTTGTCGAATATTTTACGATTACGTGAAGCTGATTGATGGTCTGGAGGTTAGGTAAGACGGAGAAGGAGGAGGGAGGGTGGGAGGGAGGGAGGGAGGGAGGGAAGGAGAGAGGAAAGTGAGAGTCGTCTGAGTGAGTGTCATAGGTGGGCCAGTGAGGTCATGGGAGTTGTAGTGAGAAATAAGAGGAGGAGGAGGAGGAGGAGGAGGGAGGGAGGTAAGGGGGAGATGGAAGTGCTTGAAGGCAGAGGTAGGAAAGAGTGCTGAGAGAGAGAGAGAGAGAGAGAGAGAGAGAGAGAGAGAGAGAGAGAGAGAGAGAGAGAGAGAGAGAGAGAGAGAGAGAGAGAGAGAGAGAGAGAGAGAGAGAGAGAGAGAGAGAGAGAGATGGTTGTAGACGAAGGGAGGAATAGGAAAAAGAAGGAAGGGAGAGTAAGGAAAAGGGAAGGGAGGAAAGATGAAGGCGGGAAGAAGAGGGGGAGATGAAGACGGGAGGGAAGAAAATAAGGGAGGAAAAGGAGGAGGAGAAGGATGAAATGAATGGAGACGACAGAGAGAGGAAGAAGGAAGAGGAAAAAGGGAGATAAAGAAGGAGGAAGGATAAGAGAAGGATTGGAAAGTAGGTGCTGAAAGGGAGAGTGAGGGAGAGAGAGAAGGAGGAGGAGAAGGAGGAGGGGGAAGAGGGAGGAAGAGAGACGTAAAGACAGTGAGTGAGCGAGAAAGGAAGGTCATACTTTATTTCCCTGAGTCATCCCTACAATGTGGCAGAAATTGTTGGCCTGTCACAGAAAATGGGAAACAAGTTGACGAATTGCTCTTTATTCCTTGTGTTCCCGCCACTTAAAATGCATAACCAGGAAACGACAGGACTTACAAGGCGAGAGAGAGAGAGAGAGAGAGAGAGAGAGAGAGAGAGAGAGAGAGAGAGAGAGAGAGTTAAATTGCATATCCAAGGTAGTAAAAAGGGAAATGGATTATGCAAACGTAGATAGATAGATAGATAGATAGATGGATAGATAGACCTCCTCATCCTTCTTCTCCTTCCCTCCCTCTCCCCCCCGTTCTTCTTCTTCTTCTTCTTCTTCTTCTTCTTCTTCTTCTTCTTCTTCTTCTTGTTCTTCTTCTTTCTTCTGACCCTCCTCCTCCTCCTCCTCCTCCTCCTCCTCCATTGGTTTCATTATTTTATTTTTTTCATCTTACAAACATCATCATCATCATTACTGTTGTTATTATTGTTAATTCTCGACATGGGAAAGTGAAAGAATCTGAAGGTATCTTTCCATTGTTTTAATCCTTTGTTCTTCTCATCCCGTCCACCCAGCTGCGACGAGAGAGAGAGAGAGAGAGAGAGAGAGAGAGAGAGAGAGAGAGAGAGAGAGAGAGAGAGAGAGAGAGAGAGAGAGAGAGAGAGAGAGAGAGAGAGAGAGAGAGAGAGAGAGAGAGAGAGAGAGAGAGAGAGACTAATATAACCCTTCCTCAGGTCCTGCCCGCTGTGTTAGGTCAGGTTCGTTTTACTTGCCATAACCTGAAAAAAAAGAAAATGTATCCAAATTATTATTAGAGGCATAACTATAATTATATTGGGGGAGATAGAGATAATTGTCCCTCCTTTAGTGTTTAATTCTGAAGCTCCTATACTGTATCTTATTGATCTTATTTATCTTATTTATCTTATTTATTTATTTATTTATTTACTTCTCTCTGTATACTACTGCTTTGCTATGTTGAATGTCTGCTCCTAAATATTATTATGGAGTGATCTTTCTGTTATTTTCAATCTGTTTGTGCCCCTAAATTTTCTTCCTCTCAAAGTAAGGAAAACTGAGTGACGGAGAGATAGATAGATAGATAGATAGATAGATAGATAGACAGAGAGAAAGAGAGGGAGACCGACAGACAGACAGGCAAACAGACAGCCAGCAAACACACACACACACAAACACACACACACACACACACACACACACACACACACACACACACACACACACACACACACACACACACACACACACACACACACACACACACACACACACACACACACACACACACACACACACACACACACACACACACACACACACATACATACATACACCCCCACACACACCTTCCCCTCCCCCACTGAAATAAAAAAATAAAAACAATAAAAAAGCAAAATAAAAAAATAAAAAGTAAAAGTTACCCACCAAAATATCCACCATGATGACCTCCGTGATGACCTCCGTGGTGATGACCTCCGTGGTGATGACCTCCGTGGTGGTGTCCCCCGTGGTGCCCCCCGTGGTGGTGCCCTCCGTGGTGTCCCCCGTGGTGGTGACCTCCGCCGTGGTGATGACCCCCGCAGCAGGCTTTAGCGGTGACCTGACCTGCCATCACCATCACCACAACCACCACCACCATCACCAGAGCACGTAGCCACTGCTGGAAATGGAGGGAGGAAAGGGGAGGTAGAGGAGGTGGTGGTGATGGTGGTGATGGTGGTGAGTAGAGGTGGTGGAGATGGATGGTGCTGACAGTGGAGAGGGGTTGAGAAGAGGAGGAAAAGGGGAGAGAAGAGGAGAGGATCGGAGGTAAGGAGCAACAGTAGAAGGAAAAAAGGGTATAGAAATAGAAGATAAGGAAGAGGAAGGAGGAAAGAAAAGGAGGAGATGAGTGGAGGCAATAGTGGTAGTGAGAGATGAGGGGAAGGAGATAGGAGGAAAGGAGAGAAAGGGACCAGAGAGAGGCAGTAATGGTAGGGAGAGATGAGGGGAAGGAGATAGGAGGAAAGGAGAGAAAGGGACCAGAGAGAGGCAGTAGTGGTAGGGAGAGATGAGGGGAAGGAGATAGGAGGAAAGGAGAGAAAGGGACCAGAGAGAGGCAGTAATGGTAGGGAGAGATGAGGGGAAGGAGATAGGAGGAAAGGAGAGGAAGGGACCAGAGAGAGGCAGTAATGGTAGGGAGAGATGAGGGGAAGGAGATAGGAGGAAAGGAGAGAAAGGGACCAGAGAGAGGCAGTAATGGTAGAGAGAGATGATGGGAAGGAGATAGGAGGAAAGGAGAGGAAGGGACCAGAGAGAGGCAGTAATGGTAGAGAGAGATGAGGGGAAGGAGATAGGAGGAAAGGAGAGAAAGGGACCAGAGAGAGGCAGTAATGGTAGGGAGAGATGAGGGGAAGGAGATAGGAGGAAAGGAGAGGAAGGGACCAGAGAGAGGCAGTAATGGTAGTGTGAGATGAGGGGAAGGAGATAGGAGGAAAGGAGAGGAAGGGACCAGAGAGAGGCAGTAATGGTAGGGAGAGATGAGAGGAAGGAGATAGGTGGAAAGGAGAGAAAGGGACCAGAGAGAGGCAGTCATGGTAGGGAGAGACGAGGGAAGGAGATAGGAGGAAAGGAGAGAAAGGGACCAGAGAGAGGCAGTAATGGTAGAGAGAGATGAGGGGAAGGAGATAGGAGGAAAGGAGAAGAAGGGACCAGAGAGAGGCAGTAATGGTAGGGAGAGATGAGCGGAAGGAGATAGGAGGAAAGGAGAGGAAGGGACCAGAGAGAGGCAGTAATGGTAGGGAGAGATGAGGGGAAGGAGATAGGAGGAAAGGAGAGAAAGGGACCAGAGAGAGGCAGTAATGGTAGAGAGAGAGACGAGGGGAAGGAGATAGGAGGAAAGGAGAAGAAGGGACCAGAGAGAGGCAGTAATGGTAGGGAGAGATGAGCGGAAGGAGATAGGAGGAAAGGAGAGGAAGGGACCAGAGAGAGGCAGTAATGGTAGAGAGAGATGAGGGGAAGGAGATAGGAGGAAAGAAGAGAAAGGGACCAGAGAGAGGCAGTAATGGTAGGGAGAGATGAGGGGAAGGAGATAGGAGGAAAGGAGAGAAAGGGACCAGAGAGAGGCAGTAATGGTAGAGAGAGAGACGAGGGGAAGGAGATAGGAGGAAAGAAGAGAAAGGGACCAGAGAGAGGCAGTAATGGTAGTGAGAGATGAGGGGAAGGAGATAGGAGGAAAGGAGAGGAAGGGACCAGAGAGAGGCAGTAATGGTAGGGAGAGATGAGGGGAAGGAGATAGGAGGAAAGGAGAGAAAGGGACCAGAGAGAGGCAGTAATGGTAGGGAGAGATGAGGGGAAGGAGATAGGAGGAAAGAAGAGAAAGGGACCAGAGAGAG
Organism: Eriocheir sinensis; assembly: GCF_024679095.1. Taxonomy (NCBI): domain Eukaryota; kingdom Metazoa; phylum Arthropoda; class Malacostraca; order Decapoda; family Varunidae; genus Eriocheir; species Eriocheir sinensis. Next base: position 10,311,939 of record NC_066532.1, on the reverse strand, counting down.
GCAGTAATGGTAGAGAGAGATGAGGGGAAGGAGATAGGAGGAAAGGAGAGAAAGGGACCAGAGAGAGGCAGTAATGGTAGGGAGAGATGAGGGGAAGGAGATAGGAGGAAAGGAGAGGAAGGGACCAGAGAGAGGCAGTAATGGTAGAGAGAGATGAGGGGAAGGAGATAGGAGGAAAGGAGAGAAAGGGACCAGAGAGAGGCAGTAATGGTAGGGAGAGATGAGGGGAAGGAGATAGGAGGAAAGGAGAGGAAGGGACCAGAGAGAGGCAGTAATGGTAGGGAGAGATGAGGGGAAGGAGATAGGAGGAAAGGAGAGGAAGGGACCAGAGTGGCAGTAATGGTAGGGAGAGATGAGGGGAAGGAGATAGGAGGAAAGGAGAGAAAGGGACCAGAGAGAGGCAGTAATGGTAGGGAGAGATGAGGGGAAGGAGATAGGAGGAAAGGAGAGAAAGGGACCAGAGAGAGGCAGTAATGGTAGAGAGAGATGAGGGGAAGGAGATAGGAGGAAAGGAGAGAAAGGGACCAGAGAGAGGCAGTAATGGTAGGGAGAGATGAGGGGAAGGAGATAGGAGGAAAGGAGAGGAAGGGACCAGAGAGAGGCAGTAATGGTAGGGAGAGATGAGGGGAAGGAGATAGGAGGAAAGGAGAGGAAGGGACCAGAGAGAGGCAGTAATGGTAGAGAGAGATGAGGGGAAGGAGATAGGAGGAAAGGAGAGAAAGGGACCAGAGAGAGGCAGTAATGGTAGGGAGAGATGAGGGGAAGGAGATAGGAGGAAAGGAGAGGAAGGGACCAGAGAGAGGCAGTAATGGTAGGGAGAGATGAGGGGAAGGAGATAGGAGGAAAGGAGAGGAAGGGACCAGAGAGAGGCAGTAATGGTAGGGAGAGATGAGGGGAAGGAGGTATAAGATAAGGAGGCTAGGAAGAGGTGTTGACAGTTGGGGAAGTAAATAACAAACATTCGTATCCCAAGCCTCCTTCTTTACTAATATATGTCTGTTCTTATCAACTCGAAACACAAAGTAAAGCATACATCTCCTAGTTCTAGTTATGCCCCCCCCCCCCCAAGGCTCCTAGTAATAGCTATGGCCGGGTTATCACAGTCTACCCTCCCTAGGTGTCCCCAGATACACCCATTTATTGACCATACCGAAAGGAAGAATGAACAGCTGGGTGGGTTGCACGCCTACTCCCTATGTCGGGATTCGAACCCTGGTGCAGCTTGTAAACTACTTTTCGTCTTCGTCTTAGGAAAGGAGAGCCTGGAACACGGCTGAGAGATAGAGAGGATGGAGAAGTTAATAGGAGAGGAAGATAGATTATCGTACTCAGAGCTTAGTATTTACCTGTTTCTAACGCCCATAACTATTGCCAAGAAACATCAGAATCTAACTCTTTTGACGATAACTATAAATGAGTTTCGTTATTGGAGCCCAGAAGACAGTTTAGGGGTAGGAAGTCGGGAAATATAATCGGCTGAGTTCGACAGTCTGGCAACGTTGATAGAGAGGGCTAGAGTTGAAGGCTAGAGTTGAGGGTCCTTACTTACCATGTTATCAGGATGGAGAACAAGGTAGAGATGCTTACGTCTTGAAGACCTCTCAGTATTTATAGGTACTTGGCACACCTTCGTTCCCTCGCCTTTCCCTCAACCCTTTCTTTGCATTTCTCTCCCTCTCTCTATACCTCCCTCCCTCTCCTGCTTCTTCCCTCACCCCTGTCCCCTCCTCACCTCATGTCTACTTTCCTCCTTTTCTTTTAGTCCACTACCTCCTCCTCCTCCTCCTCCTCCTCTCCTGTGTAAACCCTTCGTGACAGTACCTAGAAATGTCCAACAATCCTTTTTTTTTTTTTTAAGCCGCTGAGCTCACTACTTTCCCTTTTTTCTTTTCTCCTTCTTCCTATTTGCATCCTTCTTCCTCTTTCCTCCTCCTTCTTGTTCTTCCTTTACTGTTTTTCTCTTATCTTTCTTTCTTACTTTTTTTTCTTTCACTTCTCGTTCGTCCCTTAATTCCCTCCCTTTCTTTTATCTCTCTTTTATCTTTTGACTTCTTTTATCTTCTTTTCGTATAAGCAAATAAGCAAATAAAAAGCAGAAAAAAGGGAGAAATTAAAAATGGAAATACTGTGTGTTTTTCTGCGTCATAATTTACTTCAACAAAACAAAACAAATAAACAAATAAAAAATGGAAAAGTCAAACCAGAAAATGCAACTCCAATCCATTTAATTAATCACGAAATCAGAAACAAAACAAACAAATAAAAAGGAACATTTAAAACAGACAAAATACAAAAAACAAAAAAATGAAAATTCCGAAACAAGAACCAATTACATAAAAAAACAGACAGACAAATAGACAGACAGACAGACGGCTTATAAGAGGTCTGTGGGGATCCTCTTTCATCCGTAGGAGTCTGTTGTAGGATTCTAGGATTCTTCTCTTCGATCCTTCAGCGTCCTCATCTCTGGGTGGCGGGAAACGAAGGAAGGAAGGATAAAAGTAGAAGGGAGAGAAAGAATGATAAAGGAGGAAGATGAAGAAGAAGGAGAAGGAGGAGGAGGAGGAGGAGGGGGAGGAGGAGGAGGAGGAGGAGGGGTAAATGATAAGATAAGAGGAAGAATTTGTGTTAGAGATTTAGAGGAAAGGAGGAAGAGGAAGAGGAAGAGGAGGATAGGAAGAAAGAGGAAGATTAGTGGGACAGGAAGAAAGATAAAGAATGCATGTTATATCGTAAAGAGAAGAAAGGGAAAGGAAAAGAAGGATAAAGAAGAAAAGGATGAAGAAGGAGAAGGTTTAGGAGGCAGGATAGGATGTGCTTGGGGGTGTCCAGGAGGAGGCGCGTTTAGGGGTCCTGCAGGATTTTGTCGGTAGGATGCGGAGGTGGTCATGGCTGGAGTCCTTTACTTGCCCCAACCTGAAGGAGGAAATGAAGGATAGTGTTAGTTAATGTTGTTGTTGTTGTTGTTGTTGTTGTTGTTGTTGTTGTTAATCTTTCCATTTCCTATTTTTCTCTTCTATTTTCTCTCCCTTCTCTTCTCCTCTCCTCCTCCTCCTTCTTCTCTTCTTCTTCTCTTCTGCTGTCTTCCCATCTCTCTTCCTCCTTCCTTTCTTTCTTCCTCTCTTTTCATACTTTTTTCATCCCATTTTTCTTCCTATCATGTCCTTCTTTTCCCTTTTTTTCCCCTCTCTGTTGTTCTGTTTTCCTTCCTCCTCCTCCTCCTTCTTATTCTTATTTTTATTACTTTATTACTGTTATTATTATTGGTACTACTACTACTACAACTACTACTGTTATTTTTACTACTACTATTGCTTCTACTACTACTACTATTACTACTACTACTACTACTGCTGCTACTACTTCTACTACTACTACTACTACTACTACTACTACTACTACTACTACTACTACTACTACTACTACTACCATACCCCCCCTCACTACCCCCTCCCCCCCACAGTTAAACCAACACAAACGCTTCTCTGAAAAACCCACACTAGAATTTACCTCCCCCCCTCCCTCCCTCTTTTCTCTCCCTCCCTTTCTCTCCCTTCCCTCCTTCCTTCCTTACCTCCGCCAGCGCCGCCGCCGAATCCACCTGCAGAGTAAATAAAGGAGAGAAAGAAGGAAAAAAAATGTGTTGGTGCGTTGAACTTTAGAATAATAATGGTTTTTTTTTATCTGCATTTGTTTTGACTTATTTAATTAATATTTTTTTAAACTTTTTTTCCTTACTCTTTTTACATTTCCCAATTTCAAGTTTTTATTATCTGCCCAATTTTTAGCTGCACTTTTTTTTTACTTTTTAATTATTGTTTTTTTTTTTTTACTCTATTTTCCTTATTTTTTTTATACATCTGTGAGGTCATTTTTAATTCCTTCATTTATAATTTCACTCTTTCCTCCTCCTCCTCCTCCTCCTTACCTCCACTTCCACCTCCACCGCCACCTCCAAAGCCACCGCCGAAGCCTCCCCCAGCTCCTCCTCCCCCGTGGCTGCCGTGTCCGCCCCCGTGGTGGTGGCCGTGGCCCCCGCTGCCGCAGCAGGCCTTGGCTTGGGTGTAGGCCGCCAGCACCACCACCAGCACCAGTACGAGGAGCGCGCGCCACTGCTGCAGAAGGGAAGGAGGGAGGAGGGGGTTAGATGGGTCATGAATAATTCTTGATGTGGAGGGGAAGAACTCTGTTTTTACTTTTAACCATCAAAATATCCTCCTTCTTTGAGAGAGGAAAGGGAGAGGAAAAGGATAAGGGAGGGAGGGAGGTAAGGGAAGGGAAGGGAGAGAACGGGGAAACGAGAACAGCAGAGGGTGAGAAGGGAGAAGGGATATGGTCGTATGAGGAAATAAGGGAGAAGGGATATGGTCGTATGAGGAAATAAGGGAGAAGGGAGGAGAAATGTGTATAAGGGAGAAGAATAAAGATAAGGGAGAGAAGATAATGGGAGAACAGGTATTTAGAGGTGAGGCAGAAGAGGGGGAGAGGAATAAGGGGGAAGGGGGAGAACCCACAATGCTCGCTTCCTATCTCCTTGCTATCTCTTATAAACTGGACTCTCTCTTTTTTTTTTTTTTTTTACAGCAGAGGAGGCAGCTCAAGGGCAAAAAATATAAACAACAACGAAAAGGCCCTCTAAACGCTGCTCAGAACAATTGATAAAAGAAACGAAATGCCAGAAAATAGGTCAAATTCGTGTGGAGAGGTGTCCTGATACTCTCCTCTTGAATGTGTCTCTCTACAGTAGTTGCGGCGCTCTGACTTCATGCCACAACCAATCAACCACGTATCTCTAATTAACTCAACTCAGCTACCTTACAATGTTATCCTTCTTAACCAATTAAAAACTCAACTCAGGAGCTCACTTACCATGATTGTCTTCGCTGTGTTGGAGTTCTCTTCGTCTTGTCCTTCAACCAATCAACCACGTATCTCTTATTAACTCAACTCAGCCACCTTACAATGTTATCCTTCTTAACCAACTAAAAACTCAACTCAGGAGCTCACTTACCATGATTATCTTCGCTGTGTTGGAGTTCTCTTCGTCTTGTCCTGACTGTCCTCATGCACCCACATATATACCAGCCCAACCCTCCCACACTTTGCCTCGCCCCCGCTCCTCTGTTTGCTTGAGGGGGGCGACGAAGGAGCAGCAGGAGCAGGAGGAGGAGGAGGGGATTAGGAGGAACAGGTTAGGGAGGTGGAACTGAAGGAGGAGAAGGAGGGATAAGAGAGAAGAGGATAAAGAAGAGATAGAGGAAGAGGAGGAGAATAAGAAGCATAGCGATACGAAGGTGGATGAAGGGTATGGAACAAGGATGATAAAGGAGGAAGAGGAGGAGGAGGAGGAGGAGGAGGAGGAGATAAAACAAAGGGATACGTAGGGAGAAGAGGAGGAGAAGGGAGAGGAATGGGATAAGGGAGGGAGGTAAGGAAAGGGAAGGGAGAGAACGAGGAAACCAAAACGGCAGAGGGTGAGAGGGGGAAGGGAGATGGTCGTATGAGGAAATAAGGGAGAAGGGAGGAGAAATGCGTATAAGGGAAAAGAATAAAAATAAGGGAGAGAAGATAATGGGATAACAGGTATTTAGAGGTAAAGGAGAAGAGGGGGAGAGGAATAAGGGGGAAGGGAGAGATAATGATAAGGGAGATAAAAGGGAGAGGTGAAGGGAGTGAGGGAGGAAAGGCATTTAAGGTTGAAGTGAACGGGAAGAGAAATAGGAAGAGAAAGACAATGGGGAAAAGGATAAGGGAGAGAAAATGAGGGGAGAGGGAGGTTAGGAATGCATAGTTTGGGGGGGAAGGGAGAGTAGGTGATGAGGGGAGAGGAGGATAAGGGGATGATGAAGAGGGGGAGAGGGGAAAAGGGAGAAGGATAAGGAGGAAAGGTGATGAAGGGGGGTGAGGGAGGATAGAATGCATATTTTGGGGGAAGGAGATTAGGTGATGAGGGGAGAGGAGGATAAGGGGGTGATGAAGAGGGGGGAGAGGGGGAAAAGGGAGAAGGATAAGGGAGGAAAGGTGATGAGGGGAGAAGGTGATGGAGGGGTGAGGGAGGAAAGGAATGCATGTTTTGGGGGGAAGGGAGAGGTGATGAAGGGAGAGATGGGGGAAGGGGGAGAGGAGATGAAGGGGAGGGGTGATAAAGGGGAGGGGTGATGAAGGGGAGGGGTGATGAAGGGAGAGATGGGGGAAGGGGGAGAGGAGATGAAGGGGAGGGGTGATGAAGGGGTGGGGTTAAGGGGGTGGGGGGAGGGGGTGTAAGGGAATAGCTGATTTCCAGTCACCTAAATACACAAAACCAGGAAGGACAAAGGCAGAAGTCAAGAGTGCAATACCAGGAACACTTGAAGGGGGAAAGAGGGAGAAGGGGGGGAGAGGGAGAGAAGGGAGGGAGGGAAAGTGGGGAGGAGGAGGGAGGAAGATGGCGAAGGGAAGAAGAATGGAAGTGGAAAATCGAGTAAAGAAGGAATGGATTGAGTAACAAGGAAGGGAGGAAGGAAGGGATGAGACGGAGAAAGAGGGAGAAGGAGGGAGAGGGAGATAAGGGGGAAGGGAAAGACGGGAGAAGGCAGAAATGTGGGGTGGGAGAGAAGAGGGATGGAGTAACAGGGAAGGAAGGAGAGAGGGAAGAGAAGGAGGAAGAGGGAGAAAGATGGAGAGGGAGGAAGGAGGAATATTAGGAAGGGAAAGAAGGGAGGAGGAGGGAGGTAGAAAGATGGTGTGGGAGAGAAGGGAAGGAAGAAAGGGAGAAGGGAGGAAAGGGGAAAATAAAGGAGGAGGGATAGCTGGAAGGAGGAATTAAGGGAGAAAAAGGGAAGGAAGGAGGAAGAGGAGGAGGAGGAGGAGGAGGAGGAGGATGGCAACAGTGCTAATAAGGTTCGATTTTGCTAATCCAACATTTTTTTTTACCGCAATACTAACACACACACACACACACACACACACACACACACACACACACACACACACACACACACACACACACACACACACACACACACACACACACACACACACACACACACACACACACACACACACACACAGTAGCGGATTGACGTCAATTTACATTTACTTTTTTTTTCTTTGGTTTTCCCTTTTCTTTCTTCTTCTTCTCTCTCTCTCTTCTTCAAGTGGGTGGAGAGGTGACTGTTTCTGGGAAAGTAGGTGATGGTGAGATGGGTCAATTTGGTGGGTCTTATCTCTCTCTCTCTCTCATTCATCTATCTATCTGTCTATATTTGTCTATCTATCTATCTATCTATCCATCTATCTGTCTATCTATCTATCAATATATTTATCTATTATTATCACCAATGATGCAAATGCTGTCTTCCTTCTCCTCCTCCTCCTCTTCTTCTTCTTCTTCTTCTTCTTCTTCCTCCTCCTCCTCCTCCTACTACTACTACTACTACTACTACTACTACTACTACTACTGTTCAGTCTTGTGCGGAAGCCTTGAATGTCTAAAGTTAAGAAGACAAACAAGAAAAAACAAACAAAAACAAACAAAAGAACAAAGGAACAAAGGGAGAAGGAAGTAAGAAGAGGAATAAGGAGGAGGAGGAGGAGGAGGAGGAGGAAGAGGAGGAGGCATCAGTTCAGAAGAGAAGAGGTGAGAGGAATTACTGAGAGGAATGAAAGGAGGAAGAAGAAAAATAAATTGGGAGCAGAAGAAGAGGAATAAGGAGAAGGAAAGAAGAAGAAAATGAAGTAGAAGAAAGAGAAGAAAATCAAGTAACGCAATTAGAGTAAGAAAAAGAAGAAGAGTAATAAAGAAAATAAGAATAAAAACAAAAGAATGAACAAGTAAAAGAAAAAAAAAACGGAAGACGGAAGAAGACAATTTTAAAACAAGGTGTAAAAATGCTTGAATATCTTAACAAAAAAAAAAAAAAATGAGAATGAAGAGAATGATAGAGAAAAAAAGAAAATAAAAAAGAAAATATTGTCATCGTAAACAGTTTTCCTGGTTTAAAAATATGCAGTGAAAAATAGATCTCAAGGTTTTTACTAATATTTTGACTCTTCCTCGTCCTCCTCCTCCTCCTCCTCCTCCTCCTCCTCTTCTTCTTTTCTTTTTTTGCGTCTTCTTTATCTTCTTCATTTCTTCTTCATTTTTTTTTATGTTTTTTCCTCTTTCATTATCTAACTCCATAATTTTCATTCAGTTTTCTTTCTTATTTTTCCTCCTCCTCCTCCTCCTCCTCCTCCTCTTCCTCCTCCTCCTCCTCCTCTTCCTCTTCCTCTTCCTTATTGTGCGGGAAGATAATAAAACACGATTCCTCATAAAAAATAAATCATTCGTGAGAGAGAGAGAGAGAGAGAGAGAGAGAGAGAGAGAGAGAGAGAGAGAGAGAGAGAGAGAGAGAGAGAGAGAGAGAGAGAGAGAGAGAGAGAGAGAGAGAGAGAGAGAGAGAGAGAGAGAGAGAGAGAAATGTAGGGAAATTTATCAGCTCCTTCCTTCTTTCTTCCTTCCCTCTTTCTTCCTTCCTCTCTATTTTCATTTATTTGCCTTTCCTTCTCTCATTCCTCTTCCTCATTTCCTCTTTTCATTATTTATTCTCCTTCTCTTAATTATTTCTCTATTCCAATCTTTATTTCTTACTCATTTCCCATCTTTTATTCTTTCCTTCATGCATTCATTATTTCCTACTGTCATATTTTCTTTCTCTTTTCCTCCTGTTTTTTCTTATTTTTTTTCACCATGATTCTTTATTCCACTGAAAGAAAGGAGGTGAAAATGAGGAAAAGAAAAGGTGAGGGGGGGAGAGGAGGAGAAAGGGTAGAGGGAGAGAGCAATTTTGGGAGGAGCGAGTAGCGGGCTTTTTTTATTGTTGTTTTCTTTTCTTTTTGTGCCCTTGAGCTGCCTCCTTTGTTGTAAAAGAAAAAAAAAGAAAAAAAAATGAGGAAAGATTAGGTAATAGATTTGTTAAGTTAATTTCATCCACCAAACCAATTCCTTATTTTATTTTATTTGATTGTTTTCTTTTTTTGTTTCATCTCCGTTTTCTGTTTATTTTTTACTTTATTATTTTTTCGTTTTTCGCTTTTTTATTTATTTATTTATTTGTTTTTTATTTCCGTTTATTTATTTATTTATTTTTCGTTTTGTTTTGTTTTTCCTTCTCTTCTGAAAATTTGGTAATAGATTTCTTAAGTTAATTTTATCCACCAATCCAATTTAATTATTTTTTTATTTTATTGTTTTATTTTTTGTTTCATCTCCGTTTCCGTTTCCCAATTCCTTATCTTTTTTTTCTTTTCTTTTCTTTTTTTGTTTTTATTTCCGTTTCTGTTTTCGTCTCCCAATTCTTTATCTTTTTATTTGTTTCCATTTCCGTTTCCAAATTCCTAATCTTTTATATTTTTTTATTTCCGTTTCCGTCTCCCAATTCTTTATCTTTTTTCTTGTTTTCTTTTTGTTTTATTTCCGTTTCCATTTCTGTCTCCCAATTCTTTATCTTTTTTCTTGTTTTCTTTTTGTTTTATTTCCGTTTCCATTTCTGTCTCCCAATTCTTTATCTTTTTTCTTGTTTTCTTTTTGTTTTATTTCCGTTTCCATTTCCGTTTCACAATTCTTTAGATTTGTTTTATTGTTTTTTTCTTTTATTCCTGATCTTTTTTATTTCATTGTTTTCTTTTTGTTTTGTCATGTTTTTTCCTCCCCTCCTGAAAATGAAAGTCTTGCCCGGTGGTGAAATGATTCCGCGTCCAACAATAATAATAGTAACAATAATAATAGTAACAATAATAATAGTAATAATAGTATCGCCTTTAGAGCAGCGTTTCCAAATTATCGTACTTATCGCATTGCATTTTCGAAGTTTCTGACCGATAACTCTAGCAAAAAGAACGATAACCATCTCTATTCAGCCGTTTTAACGATAACTTTAATTTTCTATCGTTATTTGTGTGGTTACGACAATCTTGGAGCCTAAAAATGATAAATGTAATGTTCAAAGTACGACAATTTGGCAACACTGCTTTAGAGTGTTTTTTACCGTATTTAATTGCGCGAAGTCGAACGTTTAAAAAGGTTTTGTATGTTTTTTTTTCCTTCCTTTCATTCTGTTGTTCTTTTTTTCCTTCCTTCCACTTTGTTCTTTTTTTCCCTCCTTCCATTCTTTTTTTTTTATGGAAACGAAACATGATCGAGAAATTTTAATTCACTATTTTTTTGTGATGTTCTTTTTTTTATACAGAGAGAATTTTACAGATATTTTCCTTATGGTGTTTCAGAATACTACTACTACTACTACTACTACTACTACTACTACTATGGGTGGAGGTGTTAGTATAATCTGGTAGCTTTAGTAGTAGTAGTAGTAGTAGTAGTGGAAGAAGTAGTTGTAGCAGTTGTAGGTAGAGAAACACCAGCTCGCCTTGCTAACTAATTTCTTTTTCTTTTCTATTCTTTTGGGGTTAAATTCCTTTCCTATTCGTCTTTTTTTCCCTTGTTTGTGTTGCAGCCCTTGGCCTTTGTCCTTGTGGCAGGAGAAAACAGTAGTAGTAGTAGTAGTAGTAGTAGGAGGAGGAGGAGGAGGAGGAGGAGAAGGAGGAGGAGGATAAGGAGGAGGAGGAGGAAGAGAAATAAAGAAAGAAGAGGAAATTGGAGGAAGAGAAAGAAGGCAATGAAGAGACTAAGGTAGTACTAGTAGTAGTAGTAGCAGTAGTAGTAGTAGCAGTAGTAGTAGTAGTAGTAGTAGTAGTAATAGTAGAAGTGGAGTAGTAGTGGCAGCCGTGGTAATATAGTTGTTGACAATTTACCGGGAAAAAGCAAAATAAAAAAAGGAAAAAAAGGTATACGAAATTGGATAACTTCTGAAATTTGGTCTCGGCGTGAAGCAACACTAAAACAGGTCGTGATGGGTGTCTTTCATCAGCTGTTGCTTTTCCTTATTCATTTTTTTTACATCAAACCACCAACTACGACCACGACGAAATCGCCTCCCCCATCCTTTCTCTCTCTCTCTCTCTCTCTCCGCCTGCAATGAGTCTTATTTCACGAATATACATAAAAAAATAAATAAACTTGTTCAAGAATGACTTTACAGATTTGTCAAGGTACCTTCCCTCCCTTCCCTCCCTTCCCTCCCTTCTCTCCCTCTCTCCATCTCCCTCCCCTCTCCTTCCCTCAAGTTCTTCCCCTCTACCATCCTCCCTTCCTCTCCCTCTCCCCTCACTCACTTACTCTCTCCCTCTCTCTCCCTCGGTGGTTGAGCATGACGTGTTGGTAACTGTTTATTCAGTGGCTAGGTAGTGGTGGTGGTGATGGTGGTGATGGTGATAATGGTGGTGATGATCTAGTAGATGTGGTGGTGGTGGTGACGGTGGTGGTGATGGTGACGTTGGCAAGTCTCGATTTTTCTTCTGTTTTTTTATGTTGCAAGGTTAAGAGAGAGAGAGAGAGAGAGAGAGAGAGAGAGAGAGAGAGAGAGAGAGAGAGAGAGAGAGAGAGAGAGAGAGAGAGAGAGAGAGAGAGAGAGAGAGAGAGAGAGAGAGAGAGAGAGAGAGAGAGAGAGAGAGAGAGAGAGAGAGAGAGATGGAGGAGGGGAGGGGGTCATCAATAGGTGAGTTCTGTAGTTTTCACACACACACACACACACACACACACACTGAAGACAATTGGAAGAGAGACAGACAGATGGGCGAAGTGAAAGTGAGAAAAAATGAAACCAATAGACCGTGAATGAAACGAGATTATAAGAGAGAGAGAGAGAGAGAGAGAGAGAGAGAGAGAGAGAGAGAGAGAGAGAGAGAGAGAGAGAGAGAGAGAGAGAGAGAGAGAGAGAGAGAGAGAGAGAGAGAGAGAGAGAGAGAGAGAGAGAGAACTTCACTTCACACAAGTGACGCCATAGATTAGCTTAGCTCTCTACACACAAACAATTCAACCCCCCCCCCCCCAGCACGCCGGGGGTATACAAATAAGGTGCCCGATAAACAATAACTACACCAGAACAACTAACGAACCTACACCATACAACTGTACACTCCTACTGTCTTTGCTATTCCCCACCTGTACCTTCACCACTAACCCATTTCCTCTTCGTACCCTTGATTAAAAAAGAGAGAGAGAGAGAGAGAGAGAGAGAGAGAGAGAGAGAGAGAGAGAGAGAGAGAGAGAGAGAGAGAGAGAGAGAGAGAGAGAGAGAGAGAGAGAGAGAGAGAGAGAGAGAGAGAGAGAGAGAGAGAGAGAGAGAAGGAAGGACCCTCCAGGTTGTCGTCAACGGGCAGACGTCCGACCCCTTGCCAGTGGAGGCATCAGTGCCACAGGGCTCAGTGCTAGGGCCAGTTCTGTGGAACATATATGTGGACGACCTTCTCCGGCAGCTGCCAGCAGTCTCAGCTTACGCTGATGACTGCACCTCTCCTGCACCTACCCCAGACAAGATCAGGGCGAGCTGCTGACGAGGTCAATCAGCAGCTGAAGGTGCTACAGGAGTGGGGTACCTGCTGGCAGGTGACCTTTGCTCCAGAGAAGACCCAGGCAATGGTGGTCTTCGATCCCCACTGCCGGGCCAGCAGTGGAGGGAAGTTGCTTTGGTGGAGTCCCTCCCACCCAGGAATCCGTCAAGATTCTGGGAGTGGAAGTGGATCGAGGCTACGGTTTGACAGCCACATCAAACACATTGCCCAAAGGCCTCCCACAGAGTCTCCTGCCTGCGAAGGGTGGCCAGCTTCCTCGACAAAAGGGAGGCTGTTGCTCTACAAGGCCCAGATACGGCCTTACCTGGAGTACGCTGCCCTCTGATGTCGTGCTGCCTCGCACAGCGGGAGACCTGACGCCATCCAGAGACGGGCACTGCGACTGGTGGATGCGGCAGACCCCCAACCGGGCAGGAAACTCTCAGCCCGTCGACTCCTTGGAACACCGCAGGGACGTAGCTGCTCTTGTGGTGTTACATAAGGCACAAGTGCAGGAGTGCCACATCTGGTGGGCTTACGCCACCTCCGAGAGTCATCACGCGGGACACGAGAACGGTGCTATCCCGTGGTGACGCAGTGGAGGTGCCGTGTTCCCGTACCAGCCAGCACCAGCGCACCTTTTCGGGAAGAGTCTGCCGGATGTGGAACATGTTCACGGCCTGTATACCAAACATCCGGGAGATGAACACCCAAAAAATAAAACTGTCGGCCCACCACTGGAGGGGCTCACTCCCCACCCCACTGACACTCGTGGTGGAGCAGTGACACGAGTGTAGTGTGTAGTGCGTCACATATATTCTGTATTGTATGTTTATTTTTATTTTTTTATTGTATATATATATTTATTTTATAGTTTGTGTAGTTATTTTTTTATATAGATTTTATTCTGCACTTTGAATAGGCAGCACACGACAGTGCACCTTTGGGTATGTAAATATTATACATGTGCCTATGTTTAAATAAAAATAAAAAAGAGAGAGAGAGAGAGAGAGAGAGAGAGAGAGAGAGAGAGAGAGAGAGAGAGAGAGAGAGAGAGAGAGAGAGAGAGAGAGAGAGAGAGAGAGAGAGAGAGAGAGAGAGAGACACACACACACACACACACACACACACACACACACACACACACACACACACACACACACACACACACACACACACACACACACACATTTACACACTTAAGATTATAGATGCTCGATAATATTTAATGGCAATACATATAGAAAGAGGAATTGACTGTAAGAAAAAATTGAAAAAAAAAGTTTGCCTCTTTTCTCTCATTGTCTTTGAAACGGGAGAGATGGATAAAAGGAGAGGAGAGGAGAAGACAGAAAGGAATAATTGGAGAAGCTGGTAATGATAAAGGGAGGAAGAGGAACAGTATAGATGGAGATATTGGAAGAGAGAAGAAAAGGAGAGATGCTGTTAAAGAGAGAGATGGAAAGGAAAAAATAAGTAATATAGAGGGGAAGAGCAGTACGAAGGGTAGAAAGAAGAAAAAATGTTTATGGACGTCAGAAGGTGGAAGAAGGATTAAAATAGGGAAGAGAAGAAATGCTGATAAAGAAAGGGAAATGGAAAAGCAGAAAAAAGATGCGATAAATGGGAAGGAAACGTTAAGAAAAATAGAGAAGCAGAAAAAAATAGGAGAAAGGAATTAGAATAGGAAAGCAGATATAGAAAGAGAGAAGGGAAGGAGAGATGCTGAACGAAAGAGGGAGATGGAAATACTGAAGAAGGAGTAATAATAAATGGGAATAAAATGGAAAGAAGAGTAGAAATAGAAAGAAAGGAGAAGAAAGAGATTAGAGGAGATAAATGACAAGCAGAAGGAGAGGAGAGAAGAAAAGAAAGGCAGAAGGAGAAGGAATGTAAATGGGAATAGAATCGTAAGAAGAGTATAAGAAACAGAAAACAAGAAGAAAGAGAATAGAAGAGAGAGAAAGAAAAGTGAAACAGGTGAAGAAAACAGCAGAAGAAGAAGAAGGTTTAAAAGACAAGAAGACAATGACAAGAAAGTAGAAACAGGGAGGAGAAAAAAAAATAGAAAAGAGGAGAAGGTCAAAGGAGAGGGAGAAGAAGGAGGTTGAAAAAGATGGAAGAGAATCGTGAGGAGAACAAGATAAAAAGAGAAATAGAACAAATAGAGAGAGAGAGAGAGAGAGAGAGAGAGAGAGAGAGAGAGAGAGAGAGAGAGAGAGAGAGAGAGAGAGAGAGAGAGAGAGAGAGAGAGAGAGAGATAGAGCGAGATAGAGAGAGAGAGAGAGAGAGAGATATAATTGTAACAAAAAGGAGTATAAAAAAGGGTTAAAAAGGGCTCGGAGGAGAAAAAAAAGGTGGAGGAGGAAATAGAAGAGAAAGGGAAGTGTATTTTTATCTTCCCTAACCAAGTCCATAATTTCAGTTTTCGTCACAGCGCTTCTGATGACCATGATTACCTCACCTTCGCTCCTGTTTGCTGTAGCCTTCCCGGAGGAGCAAACAGCAAAAAACTCTCCCGTCACTGTTTGCCTGAGGGCGCTGCAGTGAACACGCTAGATCACCAAGGCTTCCTGGAGGGCACCGCGCCGGGGGAAATAGGTGGATTGTTTTTATATAGTAGAGTAGGGAGCCAGGAACAAAAGATTACGACTCAACAAAACACCACAGCAAACATAACAAAACTGAGCAAAACCGTGCAGAGGAAAATTGACGGAAAAAAGATGGGATGTCTTTTTAATTTAAAGTAGAGAGCCAAGAAGAAGTGGAACAGAAACTTTACATAACAAAGCAACATAGCAAACATCAGCACACACACACACACACTCACACACACACATACACACACACACACACACACACACACACACACACACACACACACACACACTGGGGCCATAACACCATAACTCACAAATTTGTTGACTAAGAATGCTGTTGCTGTCAAGGGTAATCAATCATTACAGAGTAGGAGGAGGAGGAGGATGAGGAGGAGGAAAAGTTTCTGTAATATTTCCCTCCATCCTATTTTTTCCTTCTCCTCCTCCCTCTCTCCTCCTCTCCCTCCCTCTCCTCCTCCACTCTCACTTTCCGCATCTCACCTTTCCTTTCCCTCACGCTCAAAACCTTCCCTCCTCTCCCTCCTCCCTCTCTCCATCTCTCTCCGTATCTCCCACTCTCTCTTCCTCTTCTTTTTGACTATAAAATGAAAGAGCACGTCCTTGGTCCTCCTCCTCCTCCTCTTCCTCCTCCTTCTACTCCTTTTCCTCCTCCCTCCTCCTCCTGCCTTTTAATCTCCCCTTCTCATCAAAAACGTCACCCCTCCTCCCCTCTTCCTCTCTCCCCTCTCCTCGTCTCTATCTCCCAGTCTTTTAATTTCTTCCTCTCCCAAATTTTAGTAACAAGTTTTTCTCCTCCTCCTCCTCAGTTTTTCTCGCCTTCCTGACCCTCCCCAACGCC
>NC_066532.1:10274598-10296056 GCF_024679095.1 Eriocheir sinensis | reverse complement strand
AGAACAATAGGAGGCACTCCATGAGGTCCTTAAGCCTTCTGAAAGTTGAGGCCAGAGAAGGCATAGAAAACATCATTTGGAAGAATCTTAATAACAGGCATAAAGGAGTCGGAGGGGGGATGAGTAAGAGGAATATGCCCAGAATAGTCCACGGTGGAGTTGTTGCAAAAAGTTTGAGCGAAGAGTTCAGCCTTAGAGACAGAAGAGACGGCAGTGCTGCCGTCTGGGTTAAGAAGAGGCGGGAAAGAGGAAGAAGTTAAATTGGAGGAGATATTTTTGGCTAAGTGCCAGAAGTCTCTTGAAGAATTAGAGAAAGCAAGGTGTTGACAGTTGCTATGGATAAAGGAGTTTTTGGTAAGTCGAAGAATAGACTTGGCACGATTCCGGGCGGAAATGTAAAGGTTATGGTTAGCGTGAGTTCGAAGGCTCTGGTACCTTTTGTGAGCTGCCTCTCTATCTTTGACAGCACGAAAACAAGCATGATTAAACCAAGGCTTATTAGCATGGGGAGTAGAGAAAGTACGTGGAATGTATGCCTCCATTCCTAAGACAATCACCTCTGTGATGCGCTGGGCACACACAGAAGGAGTCTCTCTCTCTCTCTCTCTCTCTCTCTCTCTCTCTCTCTCTCTCTCTCTCTCTATATATATATATATATATATATATATATATATATATATATATATATATGGGGAGCGGTGGCTGAATGAATAGCGTGACTGCGCCGCGTTCAGGACGACGCGAGTTCAATCCCCGCCCGCTAGGATTTTTCACCCGCCGCCGAGTGTCCAGAAGACCACCTATCAACCCGGACTCTATATTCTAGGATTAAAGATGAGCACCGGGAGGGCAGCATGAGCCAATGCAAGATGGCGCCACTATAAACACTCGCCTGCGCCAGAACGGGCTGGGCCGACCATCATGCCCCACCGGTGTGTGTGTGTGTGTGTGTGTGTGTGTGTGTGTGTGTGTGTTGGCATTAAAGCTGTCACCTTATTAGGTACTACGTCCGTACAGTTATTGCAGAATTAGTTTCAATCGCTCTTTTTTTTTATTGTCTTACCTTCGAAATTCTCTTGTAAGAGTTGTTTATTATCTCTTCCGCTTATTTATAGAAATCTGAAATTAACTGCATTAACATTTATATGATACACTGTAGTTTTCCTTCATTTTTTGCTGCTTTGTTTTTCCCTCACTCATATTTGTATATATGTATTTTTTTAAGTTCTATTGATCTTGTTAGAAAGTGAGGAAGCGAAGTGTGAGGATTGCATGGGGACAAGAAAATGTATGGAAAGCAGGAAAAGGTCATGGTAAGGAAGACGTAGATGTAGGAAGGGAAGAAATGGAGATGCAGTGGACGAGGAATATCAACAGGAACAACACCAACAGTGCCCATTTTTATCCAACTTTTTTTTGTTGTTATTTTATAATCACCTCTATAATCCATACAATCGCTGCTACTCTTACAACCAACAATATCATCACCACTATCATCACCATTACTACTGTCACCACCACCACCATATCCAGTACTATCACCAACTCCACCATCACCAGTCGTCACAACACCGCCTGGTAATGGTGGAAGTAAAGGGGGATCACCACTATCACCACCTCTACTGTCACCGCCAATACCATCAGAATATAATACCACCACTATCACCGCTACCGTCACCACCACCACCATCTCCAGTCGTCACAACACCGTCAGGTAATGCGGGATGTAAAGCAGCATCCCTATTATCACCACCTCTACTATCACCACCACAATCACCATCACCATCACTATCACCGCCACTATCCCCAGTCGCCACAACACCGCCGGGCCATGGTGGTCGTGACGATGGCCGCACCGTCATCACCACCACTGTTCACACCGGCCATCAGGTGTTCCTGCAGGTGAAGGGAAGGCGCCGGGTCCAGACTAATTGATGGCATGTAATGTCAGGTCAGACGAGCACACAAAAATTTAATAAAATTTTGCTGAGTAATCCTGCTGTTTAAACTGTCACCATATCTTAGACTCCCTCCGATGCCTTGATCTCTCCCCCCCCCCCGCCCCCCTACACACACACACACGCAAACAAACAAACAGACCCATACACACATCGGAACCTACATATTGATTGAAAAAAAAAATCATGGTACATTAGTTTCCTCGTAGGTGATAGTGTTATTAATACCTACCTGAATGGATTATCGCTTCCAACAACCTAACGTTCGACTTCAAAAGATATGTAAACATACTTAATTATTAAATATATTGATGTCTAAAGAAGTGGCTAATAAAGTACGTAAACTGTTTGTTAACTCCTATTAACGATCTTCCAGGAAATATTTGTCCTGCTTTGTTCAGGCGTAGCATCAGAATATAATATTGTAATGTCATTCAGGAATTTCTTTAACAATCATCCAGTGAGATCTTTTTATTTTTGTCTCTTTTCTCAGAGTTGTAAAACAATGTTTGCTTATTGTACGTTGATACCGTACCTCAGCTCTCCCGTATATATAATACATATTTATGGGTAAGGTGAAGTATCTAAAGCAAAAGTGTCTGCATGCTGCTCCTATAAGGTTTACCGAGGACTATTCCCTAGCATTGTTCGTTTTGCTCGAGGTAACTTGGTGGTTCCCTCCTAAAAAATGTCACCGGAAGGAATACACTCCATAGAAGAAAGGCTGCTCCAGATGAAAGAATGAGAAGGAAGATACTCGTAGAATCTGCATTAATAATATTGACAGAAAAAAGGATTAGTTTGTGTTGAGCCTTGTGCGACTGGGCCACGGTAGAGGTGGAAAAATGCTGTCATTAATTCCATCCGAGCAATGAGGATGAAAATAGCAAGAAAATATTGCAAGGGAGTCGCCACTGTGACGAACTTTGATTGATATGCATCATTTAGAGAAGAGCAGGTAATGAGGCTAATTGACCTTAATTATGTGCATTTATAATATAGCTGTGAAGGGAGCCCCTTTACACACCACACATAATATACATATCCTCTATGCTGGGGCGGACAAGGCCAATGCATAAAGGTAGCCTCTGGGATGGGTAAAAAAATGGAGTTGGGAAAGATCACCCATCCTTGAGGAAACTAAATTTTTGAAGGAATTATTTATATAGTTGAGTGGAGAGCATTTCGCCGCTCTCGGGAACAATCGCTGCGGCACTCAACGAGCCGGACGGGATTCACTCTTGTAGAGATTGGAACAGGACACCGTCAATCAGAACTATCCTTGGATATATTTATACATACATACATACATACACTTGCGCAAATATGTACCTATACGTTTTTTGCAAAGAGGATTGCTGCAGTACTCAAAAGAAAGGATAACATTCGGTTAGAGATGTGTCTTGATACTCCCCTCTTCAAAATGGTCAAGTCGGAGGACAAAGGAAAGACAGATGACGGAAAGCTGTTTCAGAGTTTACCAGCCAAAGGGATGAAATAATGATTATGATGCATAACTTTTCATAAGTAATTTGGACACCATATGGCTGAACAAGAACAGGAAGTCGTGTGCAGCGAGGCCGCAGGAGGGGGGAAGGCATGCAGTTAGCAAGTTCAGAAGAGAAGGCAGCATAAAAATATTTATAGAAGATATAAAGATAAGCAACACTGCGACGACATTAAGTGGTAGAAAACTGTTAGTTAGAGGAGGGAGACTGATAAGACGATAAGCTTCTGACGCACACGCTCTCATGCCCCACGTGCGTGCACACACACACACACACACACACACACACACACACACACACACACACACACACACACACACACACACATACACACACACACACACACATCTCAGGAAGTAACACGAGCAGCAATAACAACCACTGTTAATGTGATGATCAAATGTGTATGCAAGAGAGAGAGAGAGAGAGAGAGAGAGAGAGAGAGAGAGAGAGAGAGAGAGAGAGAGAGAGAGAGAGAGAGAGAGAGAGAGAGAGAGATTACTGAGAACCATAATTAAGGAATGAAAGGAGAGATAATTAGTGGGATAAATGAGTCTGGCTAACATTTCCTGCTTCATTCTTGTGGATAAGAAAGGGGAGGGGGGAGGGGGTAGAAGTGAAGCAGAGGAAGAGTAAACAGAAAGAGAGGAAAGGGGAAAAGTAGTGGTTCGAGGAGTGACAAAAATGTGATCAAAGTGGGAGAAGGGAATAAAGAAAGATTGGAAAGAGATACATGGAAAAAGAAAAAGGTAAAAAGAGAAGGGGAAGAAATTAGGAAGAGTAGGTGGGAAGGATGTAATGGGGGTATATTCATCCTTACCAGGTGTCACCAGCGATTAACTCCTTGTGCCCACGAAGCTTGCAATATTCTTTCAATTATCGTAAATACCCTGTGTTTCTCTGGGACTTGTAACAATTATACTTCAATGCAATAAGTAATACTATTGTTAATAAACATGTAGTTGATCATTCTCTTTGTTTTACTTATTGGTAAACGAGAGAAAATAAATGACCGATGCAAAGTTCTCTCATTAAAAATCTTTCTTGCATGAAAGCCTAGAAAATCAAGCAGAATTGGACTTTTTTTTTAATTCTGTTTATATTACAATGTTTGGTGAATATCTGCTTAGGGTTTATCAGTCTTCGACCAAATTTATCGAAAACATTAGGGCGTCAAGCAGCTCGACATAAAGCGTAGCATCTATTGTTTGATGATCTCTGTGGGCGACACTGGCTTTGACTTCCAGTGTTACGCTCCACCCTCAACTCTTAGCCTTAAACGCCACCACCTTTGACCTGTCCACCCTCTTAGTAGCGGCATGCGTCCACCCAATGTCATGGCTCACCCCACACAACAATCAGCAATCAGTTGAGGGCGGAGTGTAATATGCTGAAAGCGGAACCAAACACCTGGCCTTGCTAGTGTTGGTGGGGGGAGGGATCGAGTTGCTTGACGCCCTAATGTTTTTTGATAAATTTCGTCGATGACTGATACACCCTAAGCAGATACTCAGCAAATATTGTAATATAGAGATTTTTTTTATAGTCCAAATCTGCTTAATTTTGCAGGGCTTTCATACAAGAAAGATTTTTAATGAGACAATCTTGCTTCGGTCATTTATTTTCACTCGTTTACCAATAGATAAAATAACAAGAATGCTGAACTACATTTTTATTAACAATAGTATCACTTATTGTATTGAAGTGTAATTGTTACAAGTCCCAGAGAAACACAGGTAATTTACGATATTTGAAAGAATAGTTCAAGCTTCGTGGTCACAAGGACTTAATCGCTGGTGACCCCACTGGATGGCAACTTTGAATATACCCCATATGACGGGAAAGAAAGCGAGAAAAGATTTCCAGTTTTCAAAATGGACGACGGGAGGGAGGTTGTCGGGGAAAACGTGAGGAAGACATTTGAAGTGGGTGAGGGGATCAATGACAAGCAAGAGAGAGAGAGAGAGAGAGAGAGAGAGAGAGAGAGAGAGAGAGAGAGAGAGAGAGAGAGAGAGAGAGAGAGAAACGTTGTTCATCGCCTGGGCCCTAAACAACAAGGCAAAAAAAAACGCCAATCATTTAAAAACTCCAAAACCGTGCCAAAAAGACTGAATTAGTACAAGCCTGTATCACAGTTAAGCCACAACTGTATGTAAATGAATCATTAACCCCTAAGCGACAATCAATCTACACAGTCTTACGTAAAATTAGAGCACAACACAAACACCTTTTCCAACAGTGTTACACTTCTGATGGAAAGATCATCGTCAACTCAAAAAAACTCTACATCTAAAATTATCATAACCTCAGAATTAACCCTTGCCTCTTTCATGGACAAACACCCAATATTTAAACCAGCAGCTGACTCATAAAAGTTGTAAATATTGACTAGAACACATAAAACACTAAAATATCACTCCATATTTTCATTATTCTTCATTACAATGTTGTGCCAGCAATAGATAGTGTTAATTTGTCTTTAGACTGGATTTATAATCTAACTATGTGCATTCCATATGCAGAGAAGTATTTACCTACCTTGTTATTTTCCCCCGCTCCCCATCTACCACACAACATTCTTTTATTTCTAAACACCCCCCACCCTTATCCCTTCTTCTACCTCATTTTCATATATTAATACTACTTTTATTTCTCACTCTCATTCCTCCTAACACTCTTTTGTACTCTTAACCTCTGCTCAAATTATGAATCTCCCAGACATAAATTTATATAACTCTCTCTTTGATAATGAATTGCACGATAACAATAGTACAGATATGGAAATAATTTATTCCATGTTTGACTCAATAAACATAGATAATATCTGCAAATACCATGATATTAACTCTTACAAACAATCACGCCCAATAAATTGCCCTGATTATTTAAACATATTTCACGTTAATACTCGATCTCTGAACAAAAATTACGATAAACTCATTTCCCTTCTTAAATCCCTTCCAAAGCTTCCAGACATAGTGTGATTAAGTGAAACATGGCTCAAACCGAACACAGCACCAATGCATGAGATTGAAGGTTTTAAATCTTCCCACACATTCAGACCTGATGGCTATGGTGGTGTCGTCAAGGACAATTCACCCAGTACCCTTTACAGAGAATATTGTATGTGTACTGATAACATCGAACTTTGTACTGTTAAAGTCACAGCTGGTAGCACCAATTACATAGTGTCTTCCCTGTACCGTCTCCATAGTAAACACCACCAAATTAATGAGTTCACTGACCTTATGGATAACCTACTCTCTCAAAACTTTTACACCAATAATAAAACCATCATTGCTGGAGATTTCAACATTAACTTGCTGGAGCACATTGATCACCCACCAACAAATAATTTCCTAAGCATGATGCAATCTTGTAATTACTTTCCTCGCCTATCTCGTCCCACACGTTTCCCTGATGACAACTCCACAGCATCTCCTTCCCTCCTAGATCACATTTGGACAAACTTTACAGCCCCTTCCTCTCCTGGCATTTTTTTATCTCCCCTGAGTGACCATCTTCCTATATTTCTACATCTCCCAGTCATAGAAAAGCTAACTGAGACCCACAAAATATATTTCAGGGTAAAAAATCTTGAAAATTTTACTAAACTTTCCCAAGTAGATTGGAACTCTCTGTTAATACACCACGATACAAACATTAACTGAAACTTATTCTTGGACACAATATACAGCATATACTATTCTTCCTTCCCCAAAACATCTAAACAAATATCAACTAAAAGACTTCAAAAAACATGGATCACGCAAGGGATTATAAAATCTATATAACACAAATTTAAATTATATAAATCTTATAAATTAGGGAGCATTGACATTGATGATTATAAAAAAATATATATATATAAACCACCAAACAAATCTAATTAAAATCCCAAAGGAAAATTACTACCTACAAAGATTTTCTGACTTTCGTCTAAGCACCAGAAAGATATGGGAAACCATTAATGAAATCTCTAACTTGAATAGCAAAACCAGTTTAACTACCAAATCAGTTGTTTTCAATAATAATATTCTTGACACCCCACACGAAGTATCTGAGGCATTCAATGAGTACTTTACAAACATTGCTCTTAAACTCGCACTCAAACTGCCTCCCACAGACACCTCCCCTAACTCATTCCTCCGCGGAAACTACCCTCACTCCATGGCGATGCCCCTTATGACAACAGATGACACAGTCAAAGTAACCAGTGCCCTCAAAAACAAAAAAAAGGACATATTGATGAGATACCTATACATATATTGAAAGAAAATAAAGATCTATTTTCCATACACCTTACAATCCTTTTTAACCAGTCTATCACCACAGGAACATTCCCAGAAAAATTTCAGCTAGCTAAAATAATTCCAATACATAAAAGAGGTTGCAAAACGGATTTATGTAACTACAGACCCATCTCTATATTATCAAACTTTTCAAAAATATTTGAATCTTCAATGAAAAATCAGCTCATGCTATACCTAAAGAAAACAAATATTTTAAATACTAGACAGTTTGGATTTAGATCTGGATTGAACACCTTTGATGCCATAAACACCTTCACGTCATATCTTTATACAGCACTTAATAAACACAAATCCATAGTTTCAGTTTTCATAGATTTCAGTAAAGCATTTGACACAGTCCAACCCAGTATTCTCTTAGATAAGATGTATCACTACGGTGTTCGGGGATGTGTTTACGACTGGTTTAGATCATACCTAAATAACAGAAAACAGCACACTTTTTTCAACAATACTTTATTCACAAGTAAACCTGTACACTTAGGAGTACCTCAAGGAAGCATCCTGGGTCCTATCCTATTC
This sequence comes from Eriocheir sinensis, assembly GCF_024679095.1. Taxonomy (NCBI): domain Eukaryota; kingdom Metazoa; phylum Arthropoda; class Malacostraca; order Decapoda; family Varunidae; genus Eriocheir; species Eriocheir sinensis. The sequence goes on along the minus strand of NC_066532.1, from coordinate 10,287,758 downwards.
CTCATTTACATCAATGACGTCTCTAACATTTCTGACACACTCCACACTATAATATTCGCAGATGATTCCACATTCTATATGATAGGAGAAAATCCAACATAACTAATTAATAAGGGCAATACAGAACTACTAAAATTTTCAAACTGGTGCTTAGCCAACAAACTTACAGTTAATACCACTAAAACTCACTACATGCTATTCTCAAAAATCTATTACCAACTACCAACCTCTACCCAACCTAACTATACTAAATGATAATATCTTACAGATAGAAAAAGTGAAATTCCTTGGTGTAACCATAGACAAAAACCTAACTTTTAAACACCACATCTCCAATCTCTGCTTAAAGCTATCTAGAATCATTCCCCTCCTTCTCAAGGTAAAACATTTTGCTCCAAGTAGAGTTCTTCAATGTCTGTACTATGCCCACATATACCCTCTTCTTACCTATTATAATCCTATCTGGTCTCAAACCTACCCTTGTCAACTGTCTCAAATTAATGTACTTCACAAGAAAGTTATCAGAATAATAACCAACAGTGATTTCAATGAACACACTTAACCAAAAAACTAAATATCTTGAGCCTTACTGATTTATCAAAACTTATTGTTGCATCATTCATGTACAAAACAATAAATTCAAATAACCACAACACACTACCCATTCACAATTACCAAACTCGACACCAACATTCACTCTACATACCCAGACCCAAGTTAACACTATTCAAACACTCTGTCATGTACTTAGGACCTAAGCTTTGGAATAATGTACCATGTGATATTAAACAGTCAAAGAGTCTATCTTGTTTCAAAGAAAAAATTAAGAATCGTATGTTAAACTCTTATTAGTCATATTCTAACTCAATTAATAATGTACCTATATCTACTATAGTCTTATCATAGTACAAAAAAATATAGAGGTTGTGAAAATAGTAAAATGAAGAATATTAATATTATTATCTTTTGTTGTAACTTATTATTGTCATTCTGTTATATTTTTTTTAAAAAATATCCTTTATACTTTTTTATACCTTCAACTGTTTTATTTGATATGTTTTATATATTTTTTTTCTATTACTCATAGTATTTAGTGTCTATGTATGATTATACTTCAGTTTGAGTGTGTTTTTATTTACACACTCATACATAACTATGATCTCATGTAGTCATTATTATTATGGCTACTAATTGTATGATTCTTACTAGTACACCTTTTATCTCTAATCATTCTACATTGGTCAAGTGCTGTCTTTCTCTTCCATAGGATTAAGTGTTTCCCATAGGTTTTATATTCTTAACTTCTTAATTTCTTTTAATACTCAGATACTATTCAAAATATATTTTACTTGCCCATAAAGCTGATGCTGGCAAAGGTCTGTTTGTCTTATGTTTTTTACAGGATTCAATAACAATTGTATTGGACAAACATAATAATGTGTTAAAGTGAGAGAGAGAGAGAGAGAGAGAGAGAGAGAGAGAGAGAGAGAGAGAGAGAGAGAGAGAGAGAGAGAGAGAGAGAGAGAGAGAGAGAGAGAGAGAGAGAGAGATTTACATAGATCTACATAGAGAATCAGACCACACAGACCCTGTAGAGGTCGGTTATAAATATAATCAAATAATCACATAAAAAAATATTCTCTATAATAACTGAATACAGATAGGCATCATTGTATTAAGGAATGAGGTTGTATCTGGGGCTTGAAGCGATGGGTAGGCTACGTATGTACGTTCAGCGCAACAGCCACAGATACGAAACTTATTCCTCATTTCAATGATTCCTACTTGTATGAAGCTACTGTAGAATATATTCTGTATGTGATTATATTTGGTATGCCTATGTGAATGAGCTATGTAGGAAATAATGACGGAAAGTGTGCATTACTTTATAGATAGCCTACTATCATCCCCTTCAGTGCTCGTTTAGCAGAGCCCGTTCTTCCTTGAAAACTTGCAGTATTATGATTGTACTTTGTTTCTTAAGTGATGTCATTGATTGTTTAAGTAGAGTGTCGTTATTCAATTTCAAGTTTCGAATATTTTTTAATCATGAAATAAGCTAGATTATCTCAATCATATATATTTGGTACGTGTCTTTGATACAATCTATGATGTCATCAACAGCCAATCAGGTGAAAGGGGGCGGAGCTTTGCCAGAATGGGGGAGGGACCTCTCGGTGCAAATTGGCCAAGCTAATTTGGACCGACTATAGGTGATCAGTCCAAGTAATTCTACATTAATTAATCAGATAAATCCAAAACTTTGCATTTCTACTCTAGTTAACTTAAGTTGAAGGAAGTGTCGGTCGAGCTTGTTTTTAAAGGAGTCAATCGTGTTACACTAGACCACTGAAGGTGGGATCTTATTCCATTCTCGCACTACAACGTTGGTGAAGAAAAATTTAGTGCAGTCTGAATATACTTGTTTACATTTAAGTTTTGCGCCATTATTCCTCGTTCGCAAAGTCATCGATCATAAATAATTTTGATTTGTCAACATTCGTAAAGCCATTAAGTATTTTAAAACATTCGATCAGTTTCCCTCGGAGGCGACGTTTTTTCAAGAGAGAACATGTTTAGGGTTGAGAGCCTGTAGTCGTAGGGTTTGTTGCTTAAAGAAGGACTCAGTTTTGTTGCCCCGTTGAACACATTCTTATTTAGCAATGTCCTTTGCATTGTAAGACCAAAATTGTACCGCATATTCCAAGTGGGGTCTGACTAAACTATTGTAAAGCGGAAGTATTACTTCTTTATTCTTTAATAAAAAGTTTATTTTAATGAAGCCCAACATTATGTTCGATTTATTTGCTGCTTCGATACATTGCTGTGAGAATTTGAGGTTTGACGCGATTTTGACACGCAGGTCCTTGACGCACTGAACGCTTCTGAGTTTGACGCCGCGCATTTCGTAATCGAACTTCTTATTTCTTGTTCCAGCTTGAAGGACCTGGCACTTATCTATATTAAAGGGCATTTCCCATCTATCAGACCAAGCTTAACTTTTATGCAAATCCTCTTGGAAGCTGTGTTTATCTTCGTCAGTGAGAACCGAGTTATCAATTTACTAATGAGAGTATTGATTCCAACGTCCAAATCGTTGATGTAAATAATGAAGAGCACTGGGCATAGAACCGAGCCCTGAGGGACGCCACTAGTGACCGGCGCCCACTCCGAGTTAAATCCGTCGATCACCACTTTTTGTTGTTTGTTGGTCAACCAATTCACGATCCATTGGTGTACGTGACCGCCAATACCTACTTGCTTTAATTTATAAAGTAATTTATGGTGTGGAACTTTATCAAACGCTTTCTGGAAATCAAGATAGACTATGTCCAGTGATTTGGTTACGTCATACAATGAGAAGAGGTCGTTATGAAGAGTCAATAGGTTTGATAGGCAGGATCTTTTGTTACGGAAGCCATGTGAATCTTTAATTAATGAGTGGGTTTCAAGGTAACTCATAATTTTGTCTATAATTATGCACTCGAGTAACTTAGCGACAAGTGAAGTTGTCTTAAAAATCGGTGTTACGTTAGCATTTTTCTAATCCGAAGGGACGATGTCTTATCGCAAGGACATATTAAACACGGTTGTGAGAGAGGAGAGTATTTCGCTCTTTGTTTCTTTAATTAGGTAGTAGAGGATATACTTTGTCAGGTCCGGGACTTTTATTTGTTTTAAGGGATTGGTAAGCTTTTAGGACTTCATCTGTAGTTATTACAAAGTTAGGCAATGCATGAACGAGATTTACGTTAGTACTGTTGTCGTCGCTGGTGTTGGTGGTAGTGGTAGGAAGACTGCTAGTATTAAATACCGAGGAAAAATAAGTGTTTAACAGGTTCGCATCGTGTTGGCTATCAGTCACTAGTTCACCGTCACTGTTTGTTAAGGGTCCTATTCCACTTCTGATCGCTTTCCTGTTGTTTATATGACTGAGGAAGGATTTCGGATTATTTTTACGGTTGGCTGCAACGTTTTCATATCTGCGCTTTGCCTAACATATTAATCTTTTTACTCGCCGCCTGGCTTTATGATGAAGTCTAATGTTTTCGGGCGTGTTTTGCTCTTTCTTTAGCCTGTAAGACAAATTTATCTCCTTAACCGAATGTTTAATTTCGCTTTTAAACCAAAGTGGACTTTTATTAGTGTTACTTCCCTGAGTGAGTAAATGATTTTAAAAGTTTAGCCAGGCTTCCTCTACGTTGCAATCATCTGACAGTTGTATTTCTGATATTTTTTGTCGGATTTGCTCTTTTAAAATTGGGCACCTATATTTTATTTTCTGTCACTGTTGTTTGAGCTCTAATGTCGACGCGCACTAATATATGATAGCAAGAACAGAGATGTTTCCTACCGTTACATTACTGACTAGATTATCTTGGGTCGCTATAACAAGGTCTAGTATATTATTATCTCGAGTTGGTTCAGTAACCATTTGGGTTAGGTAATTATTATTAAAAAATACGATCATTCTATGTGACTCGCCTCCTGTATCCGACAGTGTCGCCAGTCAATACGGAGGCCTGTAGGTGACGAATATATTTATATTAATTTTTACAATGTTTACTCGCACGTACAAAACGTTCAACGTTACTGTTACTTGGTGTTCTTTCAGTGGGTTGCAAATAGCTTTTGATATAAAGAGCGACACCATCACCTCTAAGGTTGACACGATCTCTGTTGAAGAGAGAATATTTGTGGTGTCGATAAATGTTTCGGTTATAGCAATTACGTCAAAATTTTCTGTTGAAACAAGACATCTCAATTCATCAAACTTGTTTCTTAGGCCATAGGTTACCAAACTTGATCATACCAAGGACCCCCAGACATGATGAGTCCCAGCCGAGGACCCCCAACCAAACAAAATTTATTGTTACCATTCCGGGATACCCAGTACTACGTAACACAGCGTAGTACATTTAATATTTACTTACTCCTGCACAAAGTAAGTATACATAAATAAATACAATCTTTTCATTTTTTTTGTTTGTTTTATATTCAATACAAAGAAAATTTGGTACAAACTGCCACAGTAGATAGATAATTATAGTATATACTATTTCTTTCATTGTGTCGCGGACCCCCTAGGGCCTTCTCCCGGACCCCCACGGGTCCGCAAACCCCAGTTTGGGAACCTCTGTCTTAGGTTACGCGTATTGAAACTTTGGACTTTTATGTTATCTTGAGGTTTAGTAATAGAGGTAGTGTTACTTGCGGGTTCACAGTTTGGCGTTTGTGGTGTTGCATGCTATCTTTTTACACGGGCAGGGTGGAGGGACGCGGCCGAGAGCAGTTTTTTGTTCCGGAATCCTGGCATGAGGGGTTAATTTGCGTCGCGGAAGGAAATCTGTAAGACGTACGGTGCTGTACTGCCATGACATCTCAGTTAGCATTCTGCCCTAGGTGCGTGAGGTACGTTTGTGTTTTTCCCGTGCTTAATTCCTGAACTATTCCCAACTGTCCGGAATTCCGGACAACGATAGTAATTATGACATATCAAATATAATGCAGGCATAAGGGCTTCCAAGGCTGGAACATTTCGGGGGACGTGTGAACTCCACGTGTGGCACATTTCAAAACAATCAGCCAACACTGCCTGGCAGTGGTGCCTTCATTAGGGAAAAGTAGCGTTTTTTAGTTTCACATATATATTTTTTTTTCGTAATGCTATTTTTGGGTAATATGTTAAGTTTATAGGTCATATAATTAAGAATGTATTTTAGTTTAAGTAACAATTTTGTAATTATAGTTTGTACCATTCCTATATGTGTTTTCAAGCCCCCAAAGTTTGTCCGGAATTCCGGACATCGTTAGTAACAACGTTAGTCCGACAACGATAGTAATCTAGGGTTAAGGAGCCTTCCGAATCTGGCTGCCCCGACGGGGGACAGGGGGAGTCCGTCCCTTTGGAAGAGCTCACCTTGGCCGTAGAAATTCGCCCAGGCGTTAAAGAACCCGACGTCAAGCTCCCTGCAAAGGGTCTGTAAGCGGTTGTTAAGGCTGAAGGCCTAATGCCGTATGGACGAGTTAATGCAGTTATGTGTTTTATGCCGTGCGACTGTGTGTGTGTGTGTGTGTGTACGTGATAGAGAGAGAGAGAGAGAGAGAGAGAGAGAGAGAGAGAGAGAGAGAGAGAGAGAGAGAGAGAGAGAGAGAGAGAGAGTGTGAGTGTGTTAACACCAACACCTGTCGAGACACACCTGCGGTTTGTCTTAATTAAGTCGTGTGGCACCGGGTTTAATAGTGCCCCCCTCACTCCCTCACAGCTTCCCCACCCCATCCCAATTTTTCGCCCCTCACCTTACCCCTCTCCCTACCACTGTCCACTTTCCCTCTCCCCACCACTGCCCACTTTCCCTCTCCCCTCCACATCACCTTTACGACCTTCTCTCTACCATTCACCGCTTACCCAGTTCCTCTCCCTGATAAACCTATTCCCCCGTCTCACATTTCTTAATATTTCCACTGCTCCCTCCTCCTCACCATTACCTAATATCTTCCACCTTTCCTCAAATTCCAATATCTTCTCACTTTTTTTCCTCGTCCACCTCACCTTTCCGTGTTTGCCTTCCTAATGATCTCAATACTTTCCTTACCTCCCACCTTCCTTTAGTAGCTCTTGGCATCTTCCTTGCTCAAATCGCATCTTCACCTTTCCCCTTAGCCACACATAAAAATAACGCATATACAGACCTCTCCTAATACACACACACACACACACACACACACACACACACACACACACACACACACACACACAGTGGCACGGCATAAAACACATAATTGCATTAACTCGTCCATACGTCATAAATAAGACTTTTTTTATGTTATGATGATTATTGATGACATGTTAACAATACCATTCTGACGTTACGGATAATGGAATAATTGCCATGGTTATAACTATAAATACTTCCTCTAAGGCATTATGTTGGAGAGAACTTCCTGGCAGCATCTATCGACTTGCCCAAGCCAATAACTCTGTGGACGTCCCCTTGGCCTCATCCACTTAGGATTTTCTCCTACAGAGACAATTCGGTGAGCAGGGTCGGCTTCTGGGTAACGTACCAAGAGTCAGCGACCGTCTGCAAAACTGTCGTCAAGACCGTCTACGACTGTCGGCCATTCGGTCGGCAGAACCTTGGTTGTCGTTGACATGGCGCCATTTATTATAATGACCGTTGAGACTCGTCTTGAGACTAATTGCCAGTATGTTGCCAACATGCTTACAATTAGTCGACCGAATGTCCCACACAGGCGACGACCGTCGTCAATCATACTAACCGACACCATGACAACAGCAACAACAACAACAAAATTTATTGGAGCGTGGGAGCCGACTTGTCATATCCAAAAGTCGCTGGGTTGTCGTGGCCCAGAGTCGGCACAGTATGAAGGGGCTTAACTGCTCATCATTGGACAGAGACGCAGGACCCCTGGGAACAATGTTTTATGGCTTTTCAGTATTGAATTTTGTTTGAACTCATATTATATTAGTTATTTGTTTTACAATTTCGGAGGGAAGATATTATTAGCAGATGTTCGTTCACACACTGACGACTCTGGGCCACGACAATCAAAGAACTCAGGGTACACGATCGAACAAGTCTTGGGTGTAAAATTTTGATGTTAAACGGTCGCACATTATCAGAAAGAGGTCTAGAAACGTGGGACCGTTATAGCCGACTTGTCAAATCCAAAAGTCGCTGGTTTGTCGTGGCCCAGAGTCGGCACAGTGTGAATGGGGCTTTACCCATTACTTCTTCACCCCGCGGGGCCGCGGTCACCCAAGACTATCACCCATTACTTCTTTACCTCGCGGGGCCGCGGCCAGCCAAGACTCCATCACCAATTACTCCTTCACCTCGCGGGGCCGCGGTCACCCAAGACTCCATCACCCATTACTCCTTCACCTCGCGGGGCCGCGGTCACCCAAGACTCCATCACCCATTACTCCTTCACCTCGCGGGGCCGCGGCCACCCAAGACTCCATCACCCATTACTCCATCACCTCGCGGAGCCGCGGCCACCCAAGACTCCATCACCAATTACTCCATCACCTCGCGGGGCCGCGGCCACCCAAGACTCCATCACCCATTACTCCATCACCTCGCGGGGCCGCGGCCACCCAAGACTCCACCACCAATTACTCCATCACCTCGCGGGGCCGCGGCCACCCAAGACTCCATCACCTCGCGGGGCCGCGGCCACCCAAGACTCCATCACCAATTACTTCTTCACCTCGCGGGGCCGCGGCCACCCAAGACTCCATCACCAATTACTTCTTCACCTCGCAGGGCCGCGGCCACCCAAGACTCCATCACCCATTACTCCATCACCTCGTGGAGCCGCGGCCAAACAAGACTCCACCACCAATTACTTCTTCACCTCGCGGGGCCGCGGCCACCCAAGACTCCATCACCAATTACTCCATCACCTCGCGGGGCCGCGGCCACCCAAGACTCCATCACCAATTACTCCTTCACCTCGCGGGGCCGCGGCCAGCCAAGATTCCATCATCCATTACTCCTTCACCTCGCGGGGCCGTTGCCACCCAAGACCCCATCACCCATTACTCATTCACCTCGCGGGGACGCTGCCACACAAGACTCCATTGGCAGTGAACTGTCTACAGTGTAGACTCTACACCAAAACTTTCAGCGCTTCACTTACTTAACCTAACTGGCGACTAGTGTGATGGAAAGTTGAAACAATAGCAATCCCTTCTCCTCCTCTTTTGCTCTGTCGGCCAACGCGTGAAGTAGAAAATAATACTCTTATTACAGCAAACTTGCGTGATTGTAGTTATTGTTATCAGTCGCAAAACGAAACTGGTATTGCTTTCAGATTGGTGTCCGAGTTAAAAAAAAAAATCCAAGAACGTTGTCCTCATGACCTTCCTTCTCCTCCTCCTCCTCCTCTTCCCACCTCGCCTCAACTCCTCTCACTCTTCTCATCGTCCCTTCTCTCGCCTACCCCAGGAACGTGTCCTGTCGGGTGGTTCCCCTGCGGCTCTCCTGGCGAAGTGTGTCTCGAGCAAAGGTTCGTCTGTGACAGGAGCGAGGACTGTCCAGACGGGGAGGACGAAGGCGAGGACTGCGGTGAGTGTTGTTATAGTAGTAGTTGCTGTTGTTGTTATTGTGATAATGATTGTTTGGCTGTAGCCATTCATGTGGTAACAACTAATGCTAATGCATTATTACATGCTTTTTCTTAGAATAGTATCAATCATATATAACAAGCCTTCCTAATGTAATACCACAGTCTGTTCAAATCATCTGTTCTTCTAGCGCCAAAGTAGCGTTTGTTACGCCGTACCTGACTGGCCGGCCTTCTCTCTTGGCTGTCACGGAGGCGGCATTCGCTTGAATAGGCTCCTCGTGTTACATATTTTTTTATATTATATACCTTAGCTCATCTCTTCTGCAAGACGGAATTTTACCAGACACCATTGAATGCAGCAGTAATTATAGATCCTTAAAATGTTTGTCACAACTCTGTAAAACAAAAAGGGAAAGTAATTTTGTGTATAAGTGAAAGAACGATTCTGAAATGTTTAAAAACTTTTACATATAGCTGATAACTGCAGCAAATTTTGAGTCAAAGCTGATAAAAGCCATTTCAGGATTTAAAAAGAAAGACCCGTGAACATGATGCTATAACCAGACTATAGATAAAACGCGATACAAGCCAAACACGGAATGCTTTTAAATAAAAATAATTAGAATTGATAAAATTAAAATCGTTCACCTAAGAGGCTTTAATGGTTGTCAGGTGCTGCCATGTGTAAGCTGACTGGCTGACAGGAGGAGAATACATAGGAATACATAGGAAGAACAGATACCAGAAGACCTGTCAGTCTATGGCGAAGGTGTCTGTTTACTACCGCTACTACTAGTAAACTACGTGTGGTAGGACAGGATGGAAAAGATGAAGGGTCCTCCACACCCACCTCTTCCTCCGGCAAAGTGCCGGCAGGAGATATTAAAAAAAGAGAACACCATGTGCCTTTAAGGAAGAAAGGGATATGGAAATTTTACAGTAAAGAGATAAATAAGAGGAAATTACTACCCTTAACTTACGCTACTGGTGACCTAAGCTGTGAGGGAACCTAATGTCTTCAGGTTGTACTCGTGCTGCAGGCTACCTGAGACAGACGAAAAAGGGTCAGTAACAGTGTATGTAGTTGAGTCAAAAAAAAAAAAAAAAGCTATTATTAAATTGGACTGCTCACGATGGGCGCCAATGTGTTACATCGGTTTCCCTTTAACTTCATACCGTTGCTGCGTGTTATTGTGTTGGTGTCTCTGAAATAGACTATCTGGGTTAATGTTTTCGAATCTATTAAGGATTTTGAACACTTAAATTAAGTCCCCTCTTACTCTTCGCTTCTTTAAAGAAAACATATCTAAACGCTTTAAACACTCGTCATACGTCAAGTTACGGAGCGCTGGAATTTGTTTGGTTACTCGTCGCTGTATCCTTTCTAGCAAAACTTGATTTTTTATATAATTCGGTGACCAGAACTGAACGGCGTATTCTAGGTGTGGTCTTACAAATGCTAAATATAATCTCTTCATAAGTTCGGGTGATTTATAATCAAAGTTTCTTGAGATTAATCCTAGCATCATATTGGCTTTTTTACTCGCCGCGGAACATTGCTCACTCATTTTAAGTGTTACTGATAATGACACCAATATCTTTTTCTTATTTTACTTCGCTGAGCTCATGTCCTTGAAGCTGATATTTAAAGTATGGATTCTTTTCACCTATGTGCATTACTTTACATTTATCTACGTTGAAACACATTTGCCATTTTTCGCTCCAATCAGCAAGTCTTATTAAGTCTAATTGAATGTTCTCATATTTTTTACTGTTCGTTACCGTACCTCCTAATTTGGTGTCGTCGGCGAATTTGGCTACTTTTGACAGGATATCAGTTTCTAAATCGTTCACGTAAATTATGAATAGTGTTGGCCCCAAAACCGAGCCATGGGGCACCCCACTGGTTACGGGATGCCAATCGGATGCTTCACAATTAAGAACTACACGCTCTTCTCTGTCGGTGAGCCAGTCATGAACCCACGCACATAGATGGTCACTAATACCGTGGGAATGAAGTTTTGTAATAAGCCTAACGTGGGGAACTTTATCAAACGCTTTCTGAAAGTCTAGGTAAATTACGTCATATGGGGCTCGGGCGTCCCAACTTGAATAAACGTCGTTGATAAAAAGTTAATAAGTTAGTAAGGCAAGATCGATTACTACGAAATCCATGCTGATTATCAGTTATCAAATCATTTGTTTCGAGGAAAGATGGAGGAAATGGTGGCGGGGGAAGAGGAGGAGGAGGAAATGGAGGAGGAACCTAGTCGATATGACACACACACACACACACACACACACACACACACACACACACACACACACACACACGGCCCGGTAGCTCAGCGGATAGAGCGTTTGCCTCTCAACCAGAAGGACCGGGGTTCGATTACCCGGCCGGGTGAAGATAAGTTGGGTTATCTTCTTTCACGTGTAACCCCTGTTCACCTAGCAGTGAGTAGGTACGCGACGTAAGGCGAGGAGTTGTGACCTCGTTGCCGCGGTGTGTTGTGTGTGAGTAGTCTCAGTCCTACCCAAAGATCGGTACTTTGAGCTCAGTGCTCTTCCATAGGGGAACGGCTGGCTGTCTCGAGAGATACCCCCAGCAGACCAAGAGGTGAATTACACACACACACACACACACACACACACACACACACACACACACACACACACCTGCTGGCAAAAAAAATGTCAAACAGACGCCCTTAGGACGTCGACAGCCGAGGACGTTTCTAGACGCGATTAGCATCATGCGGACGAGACCATTGTCCGTCCGCAATCATCCGGAATCGTCCACATACTTTAGCGTCCGCATTAGTCCACGATTCTGCATCCGCAATTGTCTGTATCCTTCCAACGTTCGCAATTAACCGCAGGTATATAATAATTGACTATTTATTTAATTAAATAATTATATAATTTACTTAATTATTATTTTTATTTACTTATTATTTTTTTGATTATTTATTCATTAATATACAGGGGGATATGAAAATGAAAATCCAGGAAGACTTCCATGCAAGTTTATTTAATACAAAAGTATAAAAACAAAACGTAATATCGTATTGTAGTACGAAAAGGAAAAGGTGATCAACCTTTATATATATATATATATATATATATATATATATATATATATATATATATATATATATATATATATATATATATATATATATATATATATATATATATATATATATATATATATATATATATATATATATATATATATATATATATATATATATATATATTTTTTTTTTACAAAAAAGGAGGCAGCTCAAGGGCACACAAGAAAAGAAAACAATAATAAAAAAAAGCCCGCTACTCGCTGCTCCTAAAAAATAAACAAAAGAGGTGGCCGTAAGCAAGATCAAATACGGGAGGAGAGGTGTCCTGAGAGTTCAAGTCGTAGGCAGGAGGAAATACAGATGAAGGAAGATTGTTCCAGAGTTTACCAGCGTGAGGGATGAAAGAGTGAAGATGCTGGTTAACTCTTGCATAAGGGGTTTGGACAGTATAGGGATGAGCATGAGTAGAAAGTCGAGTGCAGCGGGGCCGCGGGAGGGGGGGAGGCATGCAGTTAGCAAGTTCAAAAGAGCAGTCAGCGTGGAAATATCGATAGAAGATAGAAAGAGAGGTAACATTGTGGCGGAATTTAAGAGGTAGAAGACTATCAGTATGAGGAGGAGAGCTGATGAGACGAAGAGCCTTAGCCTCCACTCTGTCCAGAAGAGCTGTGTGAGTGGAGCCCCCCCCCACACATGAGATGAATACTCCATACGAGGGCGGACAAGGCCCCTGTATATGGACATCAACTGTGCAGGGAAGAACTGGCGGAGACGGTACAGAACGCCCAGCCTCGAGGAAGCTGATTTAGTAAGAGATGAGATATGAAGCTTCCAGTTGAAATTTTGAGTTAAGGATAGACCGAGGATGTTTAGTGTTGAGGAAGGTGATAGCTGGGTGTTGTCAAAGAATAGGGGATAGTTGTTTGGAAGATTGTGTCGAGTGGATAGGTGGAGAAACTGTGTTTTTGAGGCGTTGAA
>NC_066532.1:10234598-10272098 GCF_024679095.1 Eriocheir sinensis | reverse complement strand
CTTAAACTACCGCCCTATAGCTTTACTTTCCTGTCTATCTTAAGCTTTTGATTCAATCCTTAACCGGAAGATTCAAAAGCACCTTTCCACTTCTAACCTTCTATCTGATCGCCAGTATGGATTCCGCAAGGGGCGTTCTACTGGCGATCTTCTTGCTCTCTTAACTGAGTCTTTGTCATCCTCTCTTAGCCGTTTCAGTGAAACTTTCTATGTTGCGCTAGACATATCGAAAGCCTTCGATAGAGTCTGGCACCAGTCTTTGCTTTCTAAACTGCCCTCTTTCGGATGCTATCCCTCTCTCTGTTCCTTTATCTCCAGTTTCCTTTCCGGCCGTTCTATTTCTGCGGTGGTAGACGGTCACTGCTCTTCCCCTAAACCTGTCAACAGTGGCGTTCCACAGGGCTCTGTTCTATCACCCACTCTCTTCCTGTTATTCATCAATGATCTTCTTTCCATAACAAACTGTCCTGTCCACTCATACACAGACGACTCCACTCTGCATTATTCAACTTCATCAATAGAAGACCCTCTCAACAGGAAGTACACGACTCCAGACTGGAGGCTGAAGAACGCTTAATCTCAGACCTTGCTATCATTTCCGATTGGGGCAGAAGGAACCTTGTGTCCTTCAATGCCTTAAAAACTCAATTTATCCACCTATCAACTCGACACAATCTTCCAAACACCTATCCCCTATTCTTCGACAACACTCAGCTGTCACCGTCTTCAACACTAAACATCCTCGGTCTACCCTTAACTCTAAATCTCAACTGGAAACTTCATATCTCCTCTCTCGATAAATCAGCTTCCTCGAGGTTGGGCATTCTGTATCGTCTCCGCCAGTTCTTCTCCCCCGCGCAGTTGCTATCCATATACAGGGGCCTTGTCTGCCCTCGTATGGAGTATGCATCTCACTTGTGGGGAGGCTCCACTCACACAGCTCCTCTGGACAGAGTGGAGTCTAAGGCTCTTCGTCTCATCAGCTCTCCTCCTCCTACTGATAGTCTTCTACCTCTTAAATTCCACCGCGATGTTGCCTCTCTTTCTATCTTCTATCGATATTTCCATGCTGACTGCTCTTCTGAAATTGCTAACTGCATGCCTCCTCCCTTCCCGTGGCCCCGCTGCACACGACTTTCTACTTATGCTCATCCCTATACTGTCCAAACCCTTTATGCAAGAGTTAACCAGCATCTTCACTCTTTCATCCCTCACGCTGGTAAACTCTGGAACAATCTTCCTTCATCTGTATTTCCTCCTGCCTACGACTTGAACTCTTTCAAAAGGAGGGTATCAGGACACCTCTCCTCCCGAAATTGACCTTTCTTTCGGACGCCTGTTTTGATTCTTTTTTGGGAGCAGCGAGTAGCGGGCTTTTTTTTATTATTGTTTTCTTTTTTTGTGCCCTTGAGCTGTCTTCTTTGCTGTAAAAAAAAAATAATATATATATATATATATATATATATATATATATATATAGATATATATATATATATATATATATATATATATATATATATATATATATATATATATATATATATATATATATATATATATATATATATATATATATATATACAAAACAAATATATGTGTGATTGATGTATATTTGTACCAGTGGCGGTGTATCTTCTTTGAAGTCCAGGGCCCGTATCCTCGTTAAGTATTAATAGTAAGCTTGGTATTTACTTTCGACTTCAGTATTAACTTCGCTCTCAAAGTGTATCTTCACCAACTATTAGCCTAATACCTACTATTAACTTTGGTATGAACTTGGGAGTGCTGGCGAGGACTTCTAAACACTTAATAGGAAAGTTAATAGTAAATCCCAGACCCAGACCCATATCAACATGGCCGCCGAAGCTCCTCGCCCAGCCCACCTCCGCAATTTAGAGTCCAAAATGACTCTTTGGAACTGTATAACGATGGTGAACTTGTCAAGAGATACATATTTGACCGTGCAGGAATGGAATATGTGACTGATTTGGTGAGAAGAGAGCTACAAGATCCAGTTCAAAAGGAGCATTCCCTCACCCCGGGGTTGAAAGTGATTTTAACTTAAAGATACTTGGCTACAGGAAAAATGCTGCAGTGTTCAAGTGATGAGTTTGGGGTAAGCCAGAGTAGTGTAAGCAGGGTTATTGCGGAAACTCTGGCCGCCCTCAGTGCCCCGTAGGTAGTCGGGAGGTTTATCCAATCTCCCCTTGATAAGGTGGAGATCCGTGAAGAGCAAGCAGAATTTTACCAACTTGCCGGTGTTTTGGGAATGATAGACTGCAACCATGTGAAAATAATGGCATTAAAGGAAAACGAAGTAGTTTATGTGAACAGAAAAAAAACTTACATAACTTGAACATACAATTAGTGTTTGATGCCTTTAAATAAAACGAAACATGGGAGAAAACTTTTATTTGTAGCAGAAAGGTACACACATGCAAATGAAAAAGTTGACATTAAAACTGCATTAAAATGTAATTTAAAATATGATTTATAATTATTGTTGCTATAAAATCAAGTTAGAAAACAATATACTCCTGCCGGTCATTCGTATGGAGATAATGGTGGTGAGAAAGCTTGTTAGTGTCGTCTGCGAGTGTGAGGGAGGAGGAACGAAAGGTCGAGGTGACCACATCGCGTACATCACGACTTATGTGTGAAGTAAAACGAGGTTACTTGGTTTCTGTTTACAAAGTTCCGAGTGGAAAAACACCTTTATTGTGAATTCAGTGTATACTTTTCTGGAGTATTGTGTTTACTGAGTGAATTGGTGACCAATCTGTTGCTATTTGTGTCGTGCTTGAAGATATTCATCATTGGATTCAAAGCTATGGTATTAATGTGCAATCGTCGTCATAACAAAATACGTAGTAATTAATTATATATGTCAACCTATATATTTTCATGAGATCATGCTATGACCACTGAAAAACATAGCTTTTTTTATCTTGGCTCCATTACAAATTCAGTATATAATTACTCATATATTCAAAAAGTAGTGGAATCCACTTTTCAGCATCTTTTAATATTATGCCAATTAGCACTTAGCTTGCAAACACGCTTAGCTTTATGTTGTCAGCTTGGGTCGGACTTAGGTGAACACTTTACCAAGTGACCTAAGATTACTCAATGCTGCCAAAGCTATGGTATTAACGTGCAATGGTCATCATACCAAAATACGTAGTAATTGATTATATATGTTAACCTATTTATTTTCATGAGATCATGGTATGACCACTGAAAACCATAGCTTTTTCTATCTTGGCTTCATTACAAATTCATTATATAATTACTCATATATTCAATAAAGTAGTGAAATCCAGTTTTCAACATCTTTTATTATTATGCCAATATTATAAGCACTCAGCTTGCAAACACGCTTAGGTTTATGTTGTCAGCTTGGGTCGGACTTAGGTGAACACTTTACCAAGTGACCTAAGATTACTCAATGCTACCATATAGGTATACTTCATCTTTGATTCTGAGTGCATCAGAGAGCACTGGAGAGCAGCATGAGTCTAATTAGGTGCTAATGAATATCCTGCCTGCATCACAGACTACATAAAATGCTAATATGATTGGTGCCTAAAGGTGTTATAAGCTAATGATGGTAAATATATATATATATATATATATATATATATATATATATATATATATATATATATATATATATAGATATATATATATATATATATATATATATAAACTGTCTGCCCTAATGTCCCTCCCACTTTTGAAGTCCAAATGACGCCCCTGATTGTAACAAAGTATCTTGTAACACCCACGACTGGGTGCCGGTGCAAATCTGCACATTAAACACCGAGAAATTAATCTAGGCTCTAGGGAACTCAGAAAAATCCAAGTTAGAGAGTGCTGGCTGTGGGGATTGAACCAGTGACCTTCGACATACAAAGCCTTGTTTCTGTCAGTCGAGCCAATAGAAGTAAAGGTAAAGTTGGGGCATACGCTGTAGCAGCGCGTGGCCTCGGTGCTCATCTCCGTAACATTGGCTCTTGAGCCTGTGGTGGGAGGGAGCCTATTACCCCGGGACACAGGGCCAGTGTGACATCCGGGTTACCACAGTTTCCCCAGGTTTCCCCAGGTAGCCATTTATCGACCAGCCCGAGAAGGAGGATGATCAGCTGGGTGAGCTGCAAGCCGACTGCCCGGGCCGCGATTCGAACCTGGGCCCGCGTAGAAGCCAGGCATGCTGATCACTAGACCACGGAGGCGTATTGGAGCCCAATCTCAAGTGAATCCACTCACAATGGCACTCAAATTCTTTCTGGTAACTTTTGTGCTTTGAATGAATTTGCTAACCATCTGTCGAAAAACAGCAGATATTTTTTTAACCCCTTCCACCCTAACCTCCTCAGTAATAAAAAAAAAGTGACAAAATCATAGCCTTAAGGCAGTAATATTCAGCCCCAGCATTAAAAAAATTATACTGCTGCCCTATGAAAGGCATCTCTTAACTCTTTTGAAGTAGGTGGTGACTGTGGTGTAGCAGCTTCATTGTCATCCCTTGCAGTGGGAGGTGTCATTGGGCCAGCAGATGATGAAGCAGTGGCAGGTGTCATTGGGCCAGCAGATGATGAAGCAGTGACTGGTGTCATAGGGCCAGCAGATGTTGAAGCAGTGGCTGTTGCCGGAGGAGCTGATGGTATCTTTTCTACAAGTAATGAACAATGTGCTGGGATGGTCTCTAGCAATATAGCAGCGGGGCTGAAAAAAAGCGTCATATATTAGTCATGATTAATGCATGTAACTTAACCCCTTAACTGCGAATTTCCTGCAAGAAAACATAACCAAACTACAGAAATGGAACAAAAAGTAGCTGCTACAATTCAGTGAAGAAAATGAAGTCCTGCACCTTGGGAGAGGATATCCAGCATATCAATACCACATGGGAAACACTCCACTATCCACCGCAGAGGCAGATAAACACCTGGGACTACGATTTTACCAGGCTACCAGTGAAAGCCAAATCCATGCCAATCGTTGCGGACGGGTTAAATAGGTACATACTTGAAGGAAAAGTGTCTTAAAGGTGAAATATTACTTATTAACATAAATATTCCACTATTTGTTATTGGTTGTAAAGTAATTGACTGATAAAGTGTGTATCTACAAAGAATATGAATTTAAGAGTGATTAATAAATGGTTTTAATGAGAATATAAAAGTTTTTGCCAAAAACATATAGGCCAGTCAATATTTCACTGCTGCTTGACTGTTGCTGCTGTCCTATCCCTAGCACATCATCAGCTGTGTTAATGCTGAATGGCTCTGGTACCCCTTCAAATACATGAGACGAGCAGCCTATGATGTCATACACCAGTTTATCTACCACAGTTAATATCATAGTTAGGTAGGCGCCTGAGTATCTGTGGTGCCACACGTGTGGGGCACTCAGGTGCTGGGGGAAATGTCATTGTTATGAAGGGGCAGGGGTAAACCAGTGTATGCTGTGAGGCCTTGGTGTGGAGGTTCCCTGTCTGAACTGTGCAGCTAATCCCCCATACAGTGAGGGCAGTGAGGGCCTTTTTTACTCCCTCAGGGGCTGTGCAGCTGAGAGAGTGGTGTACATGAGTGTGAATGTGTGAGTGTGTGCCTGTCTTGGCTAAAACCCTTCACTGGGGGAAGACAGCCAAGGTATTTAGATAGATTCATAGTCATTGACACATGAACATTAAAAAAAATTCTATATCAAATATGCAGTTCACTGCTATGAACTTATGAACTTTAAGCTGAAATAAAGGCATTGTGGCCAGTATAGCTGCATTCTGTGAGCACATAAAAAACTAACTAATATAAGTTTTACATTTAAAGACATAACAACTAAAAAAAAATTACCAGTCTGCCGCTGCTCATTCTTGCACTTGGCAATGCGAGGCTTTGATTTTTGTTGTACGTTGTACCAACGCCTCTCACAGTCATCCTGCGTACGGGGTCCACTCCCAGGGAAGGCATTGTCAGGGTATAAATGTGAAGCAAGTTTCTTAATCGTTTCACTGTGGCATGCTATTTATTTCCAATACCTTCTCCAATAACATTTAATACATGCTGTGATGGAAAGCTAAATCAGTACCGGTATTTTATTTACATGCATCATAAGATCTTAACTTTTTAGTTGTTATGAACATGGCCATAAATACTAATTTTCATTACCTACTTTTCTAAAATGCTTTTCTCTAAGTAGGATGATATTACACAATACAGCTCTACAAAAAAATTGAAAGCATTAATCTTAATTCCATTCTTTTGAGTACTTCTAACCTAACATTACATCACCATAAACAGTTTGACCAATGCTATCAAAATAATATTTTAATCTTACTTTACCATTCATCAAAGCTACCTATTCCGATATAGTCTTAACATAAAATACTTGTAAAAGTGTTGAGAGTCTGGCATGCCTAACCCCCCCCCCAAAAAAAAATAATATAAATAACAGGTAAATATGACTTGACTGTCTTATACTAACCCCCTTTCCACCCTAACAAACTTGGGGACCTACCATGTTAGGTTAGGACGTGTTAGGTAGGACAGGTTTAGCAGGAGTTAGTTTGGTTGTGTTAGATTGTTGAGGGGGTGGGGGTTGCAGCAGAAATGGTCATGATGATGCTATTTACGTGCAGCAGTAGGAAAAAAGTATGTTCTGTTTGGAAACTCTGTGGTTGTGTTCATCTACAAAAATACCCATTTGACGAGGTTAGGCTAGTTTGCAAGTTACTTGAATCATGAATATGTGAATATGTAACAAAAATAAATAAAAGCGTTAACCTTAATTTCATTATCTTGAGTACATTGCAATCTAACATTATATCACCATAATCTGTTTGACCAATGCTATAAATATACTATTTTAATCTTACTTTACCATTCTCACGAAACCTACCTATTCCCATATAGTCTTGACATAAAGTACTTGTAAAAGTGTCCATAGTCTGGCATGCCTACCCCCCCCCCCCACCCCCAACAACAACAAAAAATAAAGAAATAAAAAGAAATAAAGAATAAAAAAGGGCAAATATGCCTTAACTATCTATACCAACCCCCTCTTCCCCCCAACAAACTTGGCATGTTAAGTTAGGATGTGTTCGGTAGGACGGGGCAGGTTTGGCATGGTTAGGTTTACTTATGTTAGGTTGTTGAGGGAGAGGGGGTTGTGGCAGAAATGGTCATTATGAAACTATTCAGATACAGAATGAAAAGGTATGAGTAGTATCAATATTGCCAAAACCCGACCATTTTTCCCCCAAGCAAAAATGGCTGGTTTTTGGCATTGTCATTTTACGGGTTTGTTTACAGCGGAAACCGGGAATGGAAGTGCAGTACGAAAGGTCCGGATGGGAGTGTTTACGGGTGGAAATCGGTTACGAATGTGTGTTTGTAGGGTATGTTAGACCGGAAATCGGGTACGTAGAGGTCGCTAACCAGTTTCTACTGGAAATGCAGTACGAAGGGTCTGAATGGGAGAGTTTACGGGCGGAATCGGAGTTAGACCGGAAATACAGTACGAACGTATGGGATGTGTTAGGGTTTGAATGAGATGATTGACCGGAAGTATGAATGTTCTTTTGTTGTGACCGGAAATAGGGTACGAACAGGTGAGTAATGTAACTGGGTAGGATCGGGAAGTCAATGTTATTGTTTTGGATGGGTAGGAAGGAGGGAGAAGGAGAGGGATGGGTGGCGGGTTTGGGTATGATTGGAATGTGGTTCGGCCTTGTCCAAGGTTGAAGAGAGAGAGAGAGAGAGAGAGAGAGAGAGAGAGAGAGAGAGAGAGAGAGAGAGGAGGAAAGGAGAGAGAGAAAGAGAGGAGGAAAGGAGAAGAAGAGAAAAGAGAAAAGGGAGAGGAAGAGAGAAGAGAAAAGGAGAAAGAGAGGAGAAAAGGAGAGAAAGAGAGGAGAAAAGGAGAGGAAGAGAGAAAAGAAAAGGAGAAAGAGAGGAGATAAGGAGAGAGAGAGAGAGAGAGAGAGAGAGAGAGAGAGAGAGAGAGAGAGAGAGAGAGAGAGAGAGAGAGAGAGAGAGAGAGAGAGAGAGAGAGAGAGAGAGAGAGAGAGAGAGAGAGAGAGAGAGAGAGAGAGAGTGTTAGAGAAGACGAAAATGAAAAAAAAGGGGGAAGAGAAAGGGGGTAAGAGAAACAACATGTGAAATGCATACTTTGACCATTTTTGGTTGCGGGAAAAATGGTCGGCTTTACGGCAATGTCGTCTTACGGGGTTGTTTACAGCGGAAATCGGGAACGGAAATCGGGTATGAATGACAGGACGTAGGGTATGTTAGACGGGAAATCGGGTACGAATGTATGGGTGTAGGGCAGGGCTACTCAACTGGCGGCCCGCGGTCCGAATCCGGACCTTATGAGTGTTGTAACTGGACCCCAAGTTCCAGCAGTAGAAAAATATAACTGATTTACATGGTCCTGGTAGTGATAGATTCTTGCAAGTATATTTCCTTGCCTGACTGTAGGCCCTACAATCAGTCAAGGAAATACACTTGCAAGAATCCATCGCTAGGACTTTCATAATGTAAAATTATATTTTGCTACTCCTGGAGCTGGGGTATGTTAGACCGGAAATCGGGTACGTAGAGGTCGCGAATCAGTTATTACCGGAAATGCGGTACGAATGACTGGATGAAGCGGAATTGACAAGGTGGTATCGATATGGCATTCTCGTTTTACCAGGTGGTTGTGTTTACGGCGGAAATCGGGTACGAATGACCGGATGAAAGTGTTGTTTGGGTACGAAGAGGTCGTGAACCAGTTGTACCGGAAATACAGTACGAATGACTGTGTTGTTTGGGTACGAAGAGGTCGCGAACCAGTTGTACCGGAAATACAGTACGAATGACTGTGTTGTTTGGGTACGAAGAGGTTGCGAAAACGGGCGGAAATACAGTACGAACGTATAGGAAGTGTTAGGGTCCGAATGAGGTGATTGACCGGAAGTATGAATGTTGTTGTGACCGGAAGTTGTGAGTAGGAAGAGGTGAGTAAGGTATCTGCTAAGGACCGAAAAGTCAATGACCCGTCCAATGTTATTGTTTTGGATATGTAGGAGGGAGGGAGGGAGGGATGGGTGGCGGGTTTGGGTAAGATTGCAATGTGGTTCGGCCTTGTCCAAGGTTGAAGAAAGAGAGAGGTGGAAAGGAGAGAGAGAGAAAGAGAGGATGAAAGGAGAGAAAGAGAGGAGGAAAGGAGAGGAAGAGAAAAGAGAAAAGGAGAGGAAGAGAGAAGAGAAAAGGAGAAAGAGAGTAGAAAAGGAGAGGAAGAGAAGAAAAGGAGAAAGAGAGGAGAAAAGAAGAGGAAGAGAGAAGAGAAAATGAGAAAGAGAGGAGAAAAGGAGAGAGAGAAAGAGAGGAGAAAAGGAGAGAGAGAGAGAGAAAGAGAGGAGGAAAGGAGAGAGAGAGAAAGAGAGGAGGAAAGGAGAGGAAGCGAAAAGAGAAAAGGAGAGGAAGAGAGAAGAGAAAAGGAGAAAGATAAGATAAAAGGAGAGGAAGAGAAGAAAAGGAGAGAGAGAAAAAAAGAGAAAAGGAGAGGAAGAGAGAAGAGAAAAGGAGAAAGAGAAGAGAAAAGGAGAGAGGAGAAAAGGAGAGAGAGAAAGAGAGGAGAAAAGGAGAGGAAGAAAGAGGAGAAAAGGAGAGGAAGAGAAGAAAAGGAGAGAGAGAGAGAGAGAGAAGATGAAAAAGGTGAAAGAGAAAGGAAGAAAGATAAATTATACAGTATATGAATGACGGGGAGTTGGCTTATGGTAGCAAGCGCAAACACTATCACAGTTGGAAATATACTATGGAAGATGGCGATGATGGGAAAGTCGTTACGTAAAATTCGTTACACATGACACACCTGCTTCCGCCCTTCACCTACCCCCCTACCCCCGCCCCTTCCCAGCTTCCTCTCCCGGCTAGCAAAAAAAGTCGTTGGCCAACACACACCTCCCCCCACCTTTCTCTAGCAGATGTGATAGGTAGCTCCCACTCTCCCGCGTTAGGCGAACAAAGCTTACCCCTGGTGGGGAATGGCTTTACGTCACGGTGATGACTCGTCTCTGTTGCGGGATGATGCTATATTTCTCGTGAGAATGAGTAGTAATGCTTTGTGTAAACAGTGTGGGAGACGAAAGTCGTTTAGTGGATCGTGTCGGTCGTGTGTCGACAGTGTCCGCCGTGCAGATGACACATTGATTAAACATTGTGGGAAACGTTTCACATCTCTCCTTCCGTCCATGAGTGTTCTTCACCTAGAGCTAACAATGCAGATAAACTCTGTGAAATCTGTGGAATGGTATTAGGCGGGACGCCCCTGTAACCCCCCCCCTCCCCCCCTTCCCGCGTTTTTCCGGGCGCCATGATAAAAAAAAAAACTAACACCGTGATAGTATTTACATAAGGAATAGTTAAAATGAATGGGATTTTATGATTTTTATTGATATCTAGTGAGAAACTAACATGCCAAAATCTTATATTAGCTTAATGCAGGTCGATTATTTTTCGTTTGTCTTAAATCCAAACTTAAACCAGTCTGAACAGTTAAACCATTACATGGACACAATAAATTTTGAATTACACTCTGTAAAATTGCATCTTAATTCGGGATGAGAGGGATTCAGATAAGTTATAGTACACACATATGGAATACATGATAATAATAATAATAATAATAATAATAATAATAATAATAATAATAATAATAATAATAATAATAATGATAATAAAAAAAAAAAAAAAAAATAATAATAATAATAATAATAATAATAATAATAATAATAATAATAATAATAATAACACTGTTAAAATACATCTTAATTCTGGATGAGAGGGATAATTCAGACAAGTTATAGTACACACACATGGCATACATGATAATAATAATAATAATAATAATAATAATAATAATAATAATAATAATAATAATAATACTGTAACGTTTTGTGGTTCATATGCACGTTTCTACTATCTAGTTACCACGTCCCCATCACCTTTTAAGAACCCTTTTACTACACCCCATTACGCCAATGCTATGTAATGGTACCTTTAATGTGCACATTCCCACAACCTTTCTGATAATCGGGTAGCTTCGTGGTGCAGTGGTTAGCACACTCGGCTCACAACCGAGAGAGCCCGGGTTCGACTCCCGGGCGGAGTGGAAAAATTTTGCTGGGATGAAACCTTCCCATACTCATATCCTTGAGCATGCGAAGACAATGAAGTGTGAAAAAAAAACATCAAAATTATAAAAAAATACACTCATCACTTTTTTTCTACCCAAATGTTAGATCCCACCCACACTATGAATCGCGAAAAAAAACCAGGGATTGCTTTTTTTCTTGTAAAGGAAGAAATATAATCACAAAGGAGTAGGTCAAGCTGTCAACTACACCAACAAAAACGACAAAAAAAAAATAGATATACTTTCCCCTGAAATAAAAATGATCTTACCGAACTTATATATTATAATAATTGACCTAATACATTAAGGACGAGGTCAACAATACCAAGGGACTATAGTGGGTCCTATTATAGATTAGCGTGGAATGGAACCAAACCACAGTAAACCACGGGATTAGGTCAACAATATAAAAAAAACGACAAAAAAATAGATATACTTTCCCCTGAAATAAAAAATGATCTTACCGAACAAATATATTCTAATAATTGACCTAACACATTAAGGACGAGGTCAGCAATACCAAGGGACTATAGTGGGTCCTATTAGAGAGTAGTGTGGAATGGAATCAAACCACAGTAAACCACAGGATTAGGTATATAAGATCTCCAAGATCCTATTAGAAAGTAGTATGTAATGGAACCCAAACACCAGGAAACCATGGAGCCTTTTCTTAATGTAGTCAACGCATGAAGACATGAACACTCAGATATGGAGGAACATTAGATAACCATTTTTTTTTTATCAATTAATGTGACATTATACACCAGTAATGTTAATTTTTATAACCAGAGACCAATGAGGACTAAAATATTTATGTATTTCCAGTCATAAATATGCCAGAACACTTTTTTCCTCATAAAATTTAGAGAAAGGACGCTGGGTAACCATGTGCTTGAACCGGGTCTTCAGAGAAAACCGCCGGTTATCAAAACGTATTGGAGGAAACCAATTAGTTACTGTATGGAAGGGTATTAGTGACACGTAATCATGTATAACTAAGGTGGGCAGAACTCACTCTCTTATGTGCTTAGCTTATTATTAATCTTTTCACCTGTTGATGATCATTACTAAAAGGGAATACACACTAAATAAATAGAAGATAAGTGAATGTAAAACAAGTACCAAATTAAGCATGTTAGGAACCAGACATGCTCTACAGTATTCCGGACATACGGGCTGACAATCAATGATTTAGCATTGTTGAAACCGACAGCTTAATAGGGAATATATTACTGGAATACAGGTTTACTTTATCCTAATCTTAGCGTATCCTATGCATCATCAAATATTGTATGCAGAGAAAATAAAGGAGTTACCAAATGACTAGAAAATTAAACTGAAAATAAAAGGGTACGGCAAGTACATATCCATTTTAGTTACACATAGTATCAAAAGATAAAAAAAAAGTTAATTAATTAGGATCAGGTATGTAAAAGGGTATTGATGCTCAAAACCTAAATACAAGGAATTCACAGTATATACAGTAAATTGAGCAAAATTACAGAAAAAAAATAATAAACCAATAAACATTATGTTTCAATGAATATTGTTCATATAAATTCTTGCTGGAAGACTCTGATTATTGAAAATATAAATCCTCCTACTTGTGAACACTATGATCAGTAGTTCTTAATACCAGTATTTCATGATCTTTAATTCAATTAGGGTGAATATTTCCTCAATTACCACTTTTGCTTTTGGAATTTATTCTTCTACTTGATAGTTTTAAACACTTTTGAGTGTTTTGATGTTTCATTTATTGTGAAAATGAATAATAACCATAATATGACAATTGGGGAGATTTTATTACTCACGCGCCGACATTTCGTTTTCTACTCAACCAACTGCTTTTCTGTTGCTATACGTTACATGTTATGTTACGTTACGTCACGTTACATAATGCGTTATATATTTTCTAATACCCTTCAAACCTTCCGTAAAAAAAAAGAACATTCGGAGTGTAGAGATGAAAACAACGGTAAATCTTTCCTCTATTCGCGTGTTCTCTTTTGTTTCTGTCTTTTTTTTCCATTGACAGAATTTGAGCTCTAGTGTTTTGAATCATCATTTGTTGTGAAAATGAATATTAGCCGTTATATGACCACGCCAACGGAGTTAAGATTGGTGATACCTTAATATACTCAAAAAGGCTTAAAAATTATCAAATAGAAGAAAAATACAAAACAAAACAGGAAATAATAATAAAGGAAAGAAATACCAAAGTGTGAAAATAGACATGAAATGTTGAAATGGGCGTGACCATGATGTCTCAATAGGACTTAAAGCGTACCTAGCCTAACCTATCCATCTATCTGACATGGTTATATTATGGTTAATATTCATTTGCACAACACATGACGCCTCAAAACACTCAAAAGGGTTTAAAAACTATCGAATGGAAGAAATAAAGGTGCTTTACCAATAGAAGCGCTGAAGTCATCCTCAAGCTTTACTTAGCACTAGATAGACCTCATCTCGATTATGTGGTTCAGTTTTGGTCAGTCCATTAAGAATGGATATCATGATATTATAAACTGTACAGAGTAGGATGACAAAAAGTGATTCAAAGGACGGAAAACTTTCCAAATGAAGATAGACTTAAGCATTTAAATATGCATTCTCTAGAGAAGCGAAGGTTGTGAGAAGACGTGACTGACATTTATAAAGGGATGAAGGGCTTTAATAGGGGTTTGATTGTTAAAGAGTCAGGTAATGCATGTAGCAGTGGGTTTAAGATAGATAACTTCAGATTCAACAAAGACACAGACAAGCATTGGTTTACCAAAAGAGGCGTGGATGAGTGGAATAGGCTTGGCAGTCATGCTGTGCGTGACAGTATCATAAATACATTCAAGAAGAGCTTGGATAAATTCATGGCTAGTGAGGTAAGCTGGAGTTAGGCACACAGGAGATGCCTTGTACCGACCAACCGGTCTCATGCAAATTATTATTATTTTTTTTTTTTTGGTTCTTATGTTCTTCTGTTCTTCAAAAAATTCCGAGAATCGGAAACGGTAACGAAAGAAAGAAATACCATAATAACCGTGAAAATAGCCATGAAATGGGTGTGTTAACCCACGTGGCCACATTCGACATAAACCCGTGGTGCACAATCTACTTGGCTGTCAGTATAAACAGAAGGCAGAGTAAGAAGCGTATCGTACATACTTAGCGTAAAAATATTAAAGGTAACTAACCTGACCAAACGTAACCATGTCTAACCTAGAACAGTATGCGCACAGCATGGTATAGTCGATTGGTGGGGGTTAAGATTGTTAGGTTGTTAATCATTGGCACATCAAATGACACCTCTAAACACTCCAATGCACCAAAATGAATATCAAATGGATGTGAAAACACTCCCCAAAATAGGGAGCGACAATAAAGGAAATACATACAGCGTACCACAATTGTTAGCAGAGCTAATGTTAGCATTAGTTTTTCATGAAATAATATACCATCTTCCCTTCCCACCAATCTGTCCCCATTGTCTGATAATACTTGTAGGTCATTTGGCACTCCACTACTGAGGTTTTCTTCACTGCTTCTCGTGGATTTTACAACAATGGTGTGAGCACAAGCAAATGCTTTGGAAGGTTTCGGGATTTAAAGACTGGCCATTAAGCATTCGTTCATTTGCTAACCGCTTTCCAAAGTATTTTTTTTCTGATATATGAAACATGTCATCACATGTACTGAAACCTCATTGCATTATGTGGTGAAGCAGTCTCAGCCGAGGGTAGTGGTTCTAAAAGAGTATCCTATTTATTCTTTTTTGGGTTTATTTATGTATGGCCAACGAAACATCATAGGGTTAAATCAGAGCGTGTGCTTATCAAGCTTATCTTATTTCGTTGGCCATACATAAATAAACCAAAAAAGATAAAATAGGCTACTCTTTTAGGACCACTACCTTCGGCTGAGACAGATTGCTTCACCACATAATGCAATGAGGTTTCAGTACATGTGATGACAAGTTTCATATCTCGGAAAAAAAAAATACTTTGGAAAGCGGTTAGCGTTGACGTGGTCATATAACGGCTAGTATTCATTTCCACAACAAATGATGCTTCAAAACACTAAAGAGCTTAAATTCTGTCAATGTAAAAAAAAGACAGGAAAAAAAGAGAACACGCGAATAGAGGAAAGATTTACCATTGTTTTTTATCTCTACACTCCCAATGTTCTTTTTTTTACAAAAGGTTTGAAAGGTAGTAGAAAATATATAACGCATCATGTAACGTGACGTAACGTAACATGTAACGTATAGCAACAGAAAAGCGGTTGGAAAACGAAATGTCGGCGCGTGAGGAATACAATCTCCCCAATTGTCATGGTCATATTATGGTTATTATTCATTTTAACAACAAATGAAACATCAAAACACTCAAAAGTGTTTAAAGCTATCAAGTGAAAGAATAAAATTCCAAAAGCAAAAGTGGTAATAGAGGAAATATTCACCCTAATTGAATTAAAAATCATGAAATACTGCTATTAAGAACTACTGATCATAGTGTTCACAAGTAGGAGGATTTATATTTTCAATAATCAGAGTCTTCCAGCAAGAATTTATGTGAACAATATTCATTGAAACATAATGTTTATTGGTTTATTATTTTTTTGTTCTGTAATTTTACTCAATTTACTGTATATACTGTGAATTGCATGCATTTAGGTTTTGAGCAACAATACCCTTTTACATACCTGATCCTAATTAATGAACTTTTTTATCTTTTGATACTATGTGTAACTAACATTGATATGTACTTGTACCCTTTTATTTCCAGTTTAATTTTCTAGTCACTTGGTAACTCCTTTATTTTTTTTCTGTACACAATATTTGATGATGCATAGGATACGCTAAGATTAGGATAAAGTAAACCTGCAATCCAGTAATATATTCCCTATTAAGCTGTCGGTTTCAACAATGCTAGATCATTGATTGTCAGCCTGTTTGTCCGGAATACTGTAAAGCATGTCTGGTTCCTTACATACTTAATTTGGTACATGTTTTACATTCACTTATCTTCTATTTATTTAGTGTGTATTCCCTTTTGGTAATGATCATCAACAGGTGAAAAAATTAATAATAAGCTAAGCACATAAGATAGTGAGTTCTGCCCACCTTAGTTATACATGATTACGTGTCACTAATACCCTTCCATACAGTAACTAATTGGTTTCCTCCAATACGTTTTGATAGCCGGCGTTTTTTTCTGAAGACCCGGTTCAAGCACATAGTCATCCGGCGTCCTTTCTCTAGGTTTAATGAGGAAAAAAGTGTTCTGGCATAGTTATGACTGGAAATACAGAAATATTTTAGTCCTCATTGGTCTCTGGTTATATAAATTAACATTATTGGTGTATAATGTCACATTAATTGATAAAAATAATGGTTCTCTAATTTTCCTCCATATCTGAGTGTTCATGTCTTCATGCGTTGACTACATTATACAGAAATATTTTAGTCCTCATTGGTCTCTGGTTATATAAATTAACATTATTGGTGTATAATGTCACATTAATTGATAAAAATAATGGTTCTCTAATTTTCCTCCATATCTGAGTGTTCATGTCTTCATGCGTTGACTACATTAAGAAAAGGCTCCATGGTTTCCTGGTGTTTGGGTTCCATTATATACTACTTTCTAATAGGATCTTGGAGATCCACTTATATTGTTGACCTAATCCTGTGGTTTACTGTGGTTTGGTTCCACTCCACACTACTCTCTAATAGGACCCACTATAGTCCCTTGGTACTGTTGACCTCGTCCTTAATGTATTAGGCCAATTATTAGAATATATTTGTTCGGTAAGATCATTTTTATTTCATGGGATAGTATATCTATTTTTTTTTTTGTCGTTTTTTATATTGTTGACCTAATCCTGTGGTTTACTGTGGTTTGGTTCCATTCCACACTACTCTCTAATAGTGTTATAGTAGGATATCAATGTATTATTATTATTTAATATCACCACGAATTAAGTATAAAATTGTCAATGGAAAATACCCACGACAGATAGATCACGCCACCTTATAGGAATGTCGGCCGTCAGTGTTTACCGTCTCAGTTTTGTATACTTCGCACTCCGATGGTGCGCAGAGGTCACCTTGACATACGTGACCAATTGTAACAATTATTTTCCAACCTGTAACTCGTCACTCCTTCACGAGAGTCCGACTGACACACAACGACAGTCGCTCTCGCTCCGACGCTTCTTGTACATAAAGGCTACGAATATAATTCGCCTTAAGGAAGCTTAAGTTTTAATCAACACCCTTTAAACGCCCCCCGACAAGCCCGTTACATTTGGTTGGCAGCGGTCACCCCGCGCCTGTGCCTTCGCTACCTCGTTCTCCTCCAAGCTCCAAGCCGCGAGAACTCACCAACAAACTCCGGGGACAGGCGTACAAGGGAAGAAGGAGTCAACGCACCTGCCGTCCGCGGCAACGCACCTGCCGTCCGCGGCAACGCACCTGCCGTCCGCGGCAACGCACCAGCCGTCCGCGGCAACTCGCAAGGCGCCAACTACAAGCACCTCACCAGGCGCCGGCTACAAGCAAATCTACAGGCGTCCAGCCTACAAGCCCCGAGCACACCCACAGGCCTATGCAGCCGAAAGCGAGGGCCACAATCTACAAGCCGCTCCCCCGCTTCAAGCCAGCACTGCTACGAAAACTGCAAGCCACTCCACGATACGGCAGAAGTATTCACACCAGCAAGGAGGAGGCACGCCCCGCTGACCTTGGAACACCCCATATGCCCCTCGCTCTACAGCTGGCGGCACCACCGCCGCTGCCGGGAGCATCGGCCCAAACCTCTTCCGGCAAACAGTCAGCAAGGGTACCCGCGGACATCTCCCGGTGACTGCAAGCTGTTAACACTACCGTTTTCTGCAGGGCGTCTTCTCAAGAGGTTACACACCCAAGTCGTCTTCTCTGCCACCGCGGCCCATATCTTACTATAACAAGAACGACGCGGTCATCATACGTCTGGCGGCCGTGTACCAGCTCACATCCGCAGCCGCTCAATTCGCTGGGTCAGCATTTTTCAACCTCCATAGCGAGTCCTCCGATGTCCGCCCATCCCTCACCTCTCACCGCCGCTGTGGCCGCGGCCGAGGTTTCCTGACGCGCCTACAACGACTGCACGTACCCCAGGGCATCACAAACCGTCGCCCTCTCCACTACATCAGCTGATTAATCTTGGTATTTGTGGATATTCCCTACTTGTCCAAATATACCGATTCGGCTTATTTCATTATTGTTCCGTGCAGAGGCACGAATTATTTTATTTATGTGTTCGTAACACTGTTAATCAGTCATAATTGTGAGAGTAACGTTCATTCGCATACGATATTGATTCTTTCTTATTGTTTGCTAGCGAGTATATTGAGTATAGTGTGAGTTCCTTGATCAAAGTTAATCTTCATCAGTGTGCCCTGCCTCCGTTTTCTTTTCACCGCTCGAGAGAAAACGTGAGCTTCAATGGTATACCCACTTAAAATACCACAGTGTTTATGAAGGCACTTTGCTAGCCATTCTTTCTTGCCTTTTTAGGGTTTCGACGCAAACTATTAATTCATACACGTTCCGTTTATTGGTTCATATTTACAGCTATCAACATATGCTCCTATTTTGTAAATGATTTACACCATAGTATGAACAAAGACACTCTCGCTAAACTCGGCGACACCTTTAAACAGTTGGCTCGTCCTTCAAGTGAGGATGAATTGGAGCAAGGTACAAACACCGGTGATTTAATTGTGGTAAATTTGCGATCGGGGGCTACGTATTCTTCCCTCCCCAGGGATAGCGCCCCTTCACCTCCGGGTTCGACTGAATACTTAACCCCCACTCAGCCGATCACAATGCCTGTCGATCCACCTCCCCCCCTCCTCCCGGGGCCCCACCCCACTTCCCCCCGCCCCCGATCCGGGTCATTCCAACTCACGCCAGTATTCGACAATTCTCGGGAGGCGAGACCGACTTTTCGGCGAGACAGTTTCTAGATTTGTGTGAATCTGCCATCGTAAATTCCTCCATTACGGAAGATCATGATAAAATCGCTTTCATTCGGTCACGGTTACTTCCAGGCTCTCGGGCACTGAATTTGATGCAGTCCTCAGCGTTCGCTTCGGGGGACATTGGTGTAAACTATGAGGTTTTTAAAAGGAGTTCCATAAAAATCTTCGGGGGCGGGAGTAAACCAAGCATCGTTAGACAGATGGCACACACGGTTGAGTCCCTCCAAAAAAATTCATGAACAAAGCCGATTTGGGACGCCATGATTGAGGCAAATCAGCTGGCGGTTGACTGTGTCAAGAGCCTAGAAGACGCGCTCTGGCTTCCAGGGGGCTGTATGCAAAAGCACCAGGTGAAGACAGCTTTCGAGTTGTTGTTTTTTTACTTATTTCATATTTCAGAGAAGAACCGCCGTTCTGCCCTTCATTTGGCCTTCAAACCGAGCGGGAAGTTGGTTGACTTCGTCTCAGAGTTAGAAGTCAAGGTTCAGGAACACCCTCACCATCAACCCCTCGCAACGGCCGCAGCATTGCAAGCACAAAGTAAGGCATCTCTCACCTGTAGTTTTTGCAAACAATCAGGACATTCTGAACATTCTTGTTTCGCGAAACGAAGGGAATCAACACATTCAAGACAGAGCTCAGATAGGAGGTCAGGAGGTTACAGGGGCGGGCATCATTCATCACACAGGAACCCTAGGCCAAACCATCAGCGGAAGGCTGCCTTTTGCCATATCCACGGGAATTGTTTTCATGATTCAGACAGTTGTTCTGCAATACAAAAGGCCAAGGAGGAACAGAAGTACAAGTCCTCAGCGGACAGTAAACGACACTCCTCTTCTCAGAATAAAAATACATGACTTCGTGACAGCCCCGAGGCGTACATCCAAGTGTCCCTTAACCCGTGTGCGTCGGGTGACGGGAATTCCCGCTCGGGCGGAAAGCGTCGGGTGGCGGGAGTTCCCGCCATCCGACGCGCACGGCTTGGCCAATAATAGCACCTCTTCCCAACATCATATCTATGCCGTGCTGCGACGTAGACACTTCAAATTTATTTAATCGTGGAGAGGAAGGATTGGCGATGAAAAAACAATATAAATTATTATGTTTACGTTTGAAATTGCCACACGGGGCATTGATGAAAGACACCTATTTTACAAAATCTATCAGCACCGCCCGCGCGGTGCGAGGACGACAATAGTCCTCTAGCCCGACGCTTATGGGTTTTAAGGAAAATACTAATTGGGGACAACTTGACACCGTCATTGCCGCCTTGGGACGGACAAGCATAATTGCCTTCCCTTGCAAGGTGGGCAGAATTTCACTCACCTTAGCGGTTGACACAGGTGCCACAGTCAATGTTATCTCCGACTCCGCTTACAGGTCACTGACACGACAGGCGAGTGGGGAAAATTGGCCGCTCCAAGAGAACGACCTGAATGTGATAGGCGTAACGGGCACCATTTTGGGAATCCTTGGGCGAGTACCACTAACAGTCAGCTTACATGAAAATGTATGTCCCTTTCGAGATTTCTTTTATGTCTCTAGCAGGTTTGCTTTACCTGTGGATGGGACCTTAGGATTAAACGCCATGAAAGACCTGCACATAACCATAAACCCTGAAAGCAACGCGATCGTGTATCAAGGCCGACGCATATGTTGGTGGTAGCGAGTGTTCTAAGTGCTAATCGGTTCACGGATAGAGAAAATCATATCCGCCAGGGTTACTTTATTAGACAAAACTTACACAGCTCATCACGACAAGGACAACACATAGGATAGGTGTTTGTTTGTGTATGCGTTTGTGTGAATGTTGTTTGTGTAGGTTAACATTTAAGTGTTGGTGTATGTGTGGAACAATGTGTAACGGTGGACAACAAGAGAACGTGGACGGACAGTCAAAGGTAAACGAATACAAGGAAAGTTAACGATGAAGACGCGACAAGACAGACTGGCAGACACAGTGACGATGGACATTACATGAAAACACTGAGAATCTTAGTCTCTCTTTGCAGCGCCCCATTTTCTTGTCACTGAGGGGAAGGAACACGGAATTTGAGCGGTGACTGCTACACTTACAGGGGATAGTTATTCCATAGCCTCTGTCACCTGTAATCCCACCCTCAGAGGGGGGAAATGACCAACCCACCACAGACTCAGGGACTGCCACCGCCCAAGTGTCACCTCTTACGGTCAAACCCCACGACAACATTGCAGACTTGTGGCGGACAGTAACGGCAGTCGTAGAAGGTCCTCATATAGTTCCGGATCGTGCTGCAAAACTTGTTAAAATCCGTTTGCCTAACGCCCCTCCGACGGGCAGTGATGTGTGTATCGACGGAGCTCCTCACATACACCGCGTGACGGTGGAGGTAACTCTTGCGACAGTCAAGGAGGGAGGTTTTGCAGAGGCATTGGTAATAAACACGTCTGGATCCCCTGTATCCTTAAAACACGGTGTTAGATTATGCCAGTGTCTAGTGTATGGGAGAAATGTCGCCCCGGAACCAGCTGAATACCCTTCAGCCCAAGTCTCAGGCATAACCTCAGCGTGTCAGGCTTCTCCCGAACAAGACACAGCTAATTTAGAGGCATTCCTAAAAGTTGCACACTATTCGGAAATTAAGCCAACCTTACAGCTTCTGGAACATTATCGGGGGGCGCTTGCTCTACCAGGCGAGCCGCTTGGAGTTACGCAGTGTGCTGAACACCACATTAAGTTCAAACCAAATACAAATCCTGTATATATCAATGCGTACAAGCTCCCCCACAGTCAGAGGGAGGTGGTACAACAACTTATCTCTGAAATGTTAGAACAAGGTGTCATCAAAGAATCGAATTCCCCGTGGAATTCACCCTCGTTTCTGGTTCCTAAGAAAGACGGTTCTTATCGTCCTGTGATTGATTTCCGGCGTGTGAACACCGCGACCGTGGGTGATCATTTTCGGCTTTCCGTTCTTAGAGATTTTCTGATGTGTCTCGGTAGAGGAAATAAAGTATTTACGAGTCTTGATCTGGTCAGTGGCTACTGGCAACTGCCCATGGCCCCCGAGTCACGTGAAATAACGGCTTTCAGCACGCCTCATGGCCACTATGAGTGGACGAGGATGCCGTTCGGGCTCAAAGGAGCTCCCTTGACCTTCCAAAGGACAATGAACAGTATTTTTGGTGACTTGCTGGGCAACTCTGTCTATGTGTATTTAGACGACATCATCATAGCAAGTAAAGACGTGCATGCACACATGAAACACTAAAAGCAGTCCTACACAGACTTCAAGAGGTCGGATTAAAGCTCAAAATCACCAAATGTGAATTTTTAAAGCCTTGGATCAAGTTCTTGGGGCATGTCGTGGACGAATTCGGCATCCACACAGTGGACGACAAAATAAAAGCTATTGCCGAGTTCCCTCAGCCAACGTCTGAGGACAAGGTACGGTCTTTCTTGGGTGTCGCAGGTTATTACAGGCCTTTTATAAAGGACTTCGCAGCACGCGCGATTCCCCTGACACATCTATTAAAGAAAGACGTACCATTTCAGTGGCTCCCAGCTCAACAAACGAGCTTTGAGGATTTAAAGAAAGCGCTTACACAGGCTCCGGTCCTTGTCTTTCCGGATTTCCAGGACCCCTTTCAGCTTTGTACCGACGCTTCGGCCAGTGGACTGGGAGCCGCTCTGATGCAAACAGATAAGTCCGGCAAAAAGCATGTGATAGCGTTCGCCAGTCGAGTACTTACAGCTCCGGAAAAGAACTATTATGTTACCCACCTAGAGGCTCTTGCCATTGTGTGGGCTCTGAAGCATTTTCGTGACATAGTGATGGGGTACATAATTGTGGTGTATACGGACCACGCGGCCATAACTGATCTTTTCAAGGGAAAAAACCTATAAGATGGTTCTTAACGATCCAAGCATACAATCCGGAGATAAAATATATCACCGGGAAAACAAATGTGGTCGCAGATGCCTTATCTCGGAGTATTCCGATAAGCGCGATTACCACCCCAGAGGTCACCCACAACTTAACTTCACCTGAGCTACACACTGCTCAACGAGACCACCCTGTGTGGAAGAGTTTAATTTACGCCCTAGAGTCGGGAGACGAATCAAACCTTCCTGAATTGCCAGTTCCCTTTTCACAATTCTTCCTATCAGAGGACAACCTCCTTTGTAGGTCATGGCCAACCAAACCGGTACCTATAAACCAACTGGTCATCCCAGACAAATACGTCCCCGTGACGCTTAAGCTGGTCCATAACACACCCATTGCGGGTCACCCAGGAAGAGACAAGACGCTATCTGTCACCAGACGAAAATTCTACTGGCCCACATTACGGGTTGATGTAGAAAAACATGTCGCACATTGCGTCGTTTGTGCTAAGCACAAGGGGTCCGTCAAAGGGCCAGCACCTATGTTGCAATACCCAGTACCAGAGGCGTCATGGGATGTTGTTAATATAGACTTATTACAGCTCCCCCAGAGCCAACATGGTTCGCGCTACTTATGGGTGTGCGTCTACCAGTTCTCTAGGTTTCTAGTTCTAGCGCCTCTCAAGGACAAGACAGCCACACGCGTGGCCCATGCCCTCGTGACTCACGTGTTGTGTCCACATTCGTCTAATCGAATTCTTTTGAGTGACAATGGCACCGAGTTTAGGAAATCAGTATTCAGCGAAATATGCGCTCAGTTTAACATCACGCAATCCTTCATCACTGCTTACCACCCAGCTGCTAATGGGTTGGTGGAGAGGCCTAGTAGGAAAATCTTACAGGTCCTCAGGCCTATCGTGAATGATCTCCACGATAACTGGGAGGATTGGCTATCACATATAGCCGCTTCCATAAATACGTCGGTAAACGACTCTACGGGGAAGTCTCCCTACTACATCTTATATGGGGGTGGAGAAACGTTTTCCGTACGACTTCCTAACAATCCCACAACAACCTCTGTACAGTGTACAACATTGATAGGTAAGCACAACAGCAGATGCATATGTTTTCCAAGAGACACTCAGAAGTTAGGTGTACGTTAAAAGCTACGAAGGTTGAAATGATGTCAAAATAACACAAACAGGCCGTCCCGGTGAAATTAAAAGAGGGTGACACAGTCATGATTAAGCAAGCGGAAAGGAGTTCGAAACTGGGGGCTAAATTTGTGGGTCCTCACCGAGTTGTTCGGAATGTCAGGGGAAATCGGTTCGAGGTTCTCGAGTCGAATAGTGGAGTCAGTCTAGAAGTTCACAGTTGTCCCTCGGCTCCCTGC
The DNA here is from genome assembly GCF_024679095.1 of Eriocheir sinensis. Classification (NCBI taxonomy): domain Eukaryota; kingdom Metazoa; phylum Arthropoda; class Malacostraca; order Decapoda; family Varunidae; genus Eriocheir; species Eriocheir sinensis. Next base: position 10,247,631 of record NC_066532.1, on the reverse strand, counting down.
TTGCAACAACACCCATCCACCTGAAGCCTGGTGTCCTCACGGCACACATAGGAGAGGTCTTCATCATAGAATATGTGCTCCTCGTAAAATATCCATATACTTCCTTGACCAACACAACTGACACAATCAGGATAGTCTCAGAAAAACTACTCGGCATGGCAGACGCCATACGGGCTACCATGACTAGGGAATCAAAGGCATCTTCTAGTACCAACTCTCTGACTCTTTTTCAACTACTGGAGGATAGAATTCTGTTCTTACGGGGAAAAGTTGATGAGGTAGACATGGATTATAGTTTTCACTCAGTTCACTCTCGGGTAAAGAGGGGGTTGCTGAACATCGTTGGGTCCGCCTCAAAGTTCCTTTTCGGTACGGGTACCGACGAGGACGTTCGCGATTTGCGGGACCACTACGCTCATGTACTTTCCTTTGCTGCTCGAAATCGCAGGGTGATCAACGCCAATTGTAGAAAACTTGCGCGATTGCATACTAACATTGAGGAACTGCTAGAGCAGACAAATAAGATGGTAGAGGTTATCAACATAGTTGTCAAACAGATCGACCAGGTGAATCAGTTTCTCCTCCTAGATCAGGCCTTGCATGTATTGGAAAACGTCATTAACTCCGTCGCAACGGCAAATCAGCAGGTTATTAGCAACATGGTTGATGCAGCGCACGGTAGAGTCACACCTGCCTTGTTCCCTCTACACGATTTGAGAACGACTGTCCAGATCGGGTATCAAAATTATAGCCTAACGCCTTTATTCACCCCAGACATGAGTCAATATTTTTACCCCTTGATTGAGTCCAGCCTCACCCCCGATGCCATAATCATTCATGTTCCATTTCAGACGGCGGACGTGTTTGAGGCACACGAAATTGTCCCGTTCCCTTTTTCAGCAAAGGACAGTGTGTTAGCCCTGGACACGTCCCCGTCTCTTGTTCTAATCGCGAAGGATTTCGCTCTGTTTTCAACGGGTAGCTACTCACTCTTGCAGTATTGCAAGGAGACGGTCTTCGGGCGATTCTATTGCTCTGCGTCTCTCTTTGCCTTCCTACCAGTTCGGGAAGGGGTATGCGAGATCGCCCTCACCCGCGTGAACGCGGAGGGTACCACTTATCAACAGGTTACTGGTCACTATGCCATAGCGGAAGCATGCTATATCCGCTCCACTAACATAACAACGTACCCGTCCCGGATCCGTCTGGTTTTCACGGCCAATATTTCCCATCGAGTGTTTCCTCTACGGTCTCTCGATGACATTCACTTCTCCAGCATCTCGTATGTGACTAATTCCCTTAATTCATTGTCTTTCGCAAACAAAACAGAGTTTGCGGAAACCCTGGAGGAAACCTGCCTGATTATTTGCATCTCCCCTACCTGTACCCTGGATTTTTTGTACCAATGTTTCTGATGTTCGTCAGTCTCGTCGTCATGTGCTACCTTATTAGGAGGAACTCTGTCCTGCACGATTATTTGGTTGTGCAGACACGGCGACTGGATGCAGGGAGGCCACTGGCAAGGTAGTTTTTTCCTTTTCTCAGACAAGTCAGGGGACAGAAACCTGGCTTCTCCTCTACTTAACATTGTACTATGTTCCACTACTGTATGCTTCACTACTGTATTTTTTTAGGAGCTAGATCAACGTTTCATTGTCTGTAACTGTGCCAGTTGATAGCTTCTTATACATGTCCTTATATTTATCTTTTGAGAGATTTCTTATGTTTCATGTCACACACGTTGTGGTTTACCTCTCCCTATTTATATGATAACTCCACATATGTTCTTACATAGCCAGTGTTTTAATGTAATTGTATCATAGGCAGTCTGCTTGACAAACTCCCACTATGTATGTTCATGGTAACTAGACTGCTATTTGGATTTTTATATATCGAGAGGTCGCGATCACTGGTAGGTGACCGAGCAGTGTTATAGTAGGATATCAATGTATTATTATTATTTAATATCACCACGAATTAGGCATACAATTGTCAATGGAAAAAACCCACGACAGATAGATCACGCCACCTTATAAGAATGTCGTCCGTCAGTGTTTACCGTCTCAGTTTTGTATACTTTGCACTCCAGTGGTGCGCAGAGGTCACCGTGACATACGTGACCAATTGTAACAATTATTTTCCAACCTGTAACTCGTCACTCCTTCACGAGAGTCCGACTGACACACAACGACAGTCGCTCTCGCTCCGACGCTTCTTGTACATAAAGGCTACGAATATAATTCGCCTTAAGGATGCTGAAGTCTTAATCAACACCCTTTAAACGCCCCCCGACAAGCCCGTTACAATAGGACCCACTATAGTACCTTGGTATTGTTGACCTCGTCCTTAATGTATTAGGTCAATTATTAGAATATATATGTTCGGTAAGATCATTTTTATTTCAGGGGAAAGTGTATCTATTTTTTTTTTTTTTTTGTCGTTTTTGTTGGTGTAGTCGACAGCTTGACCTACTTCTTTGTGATTGTATTTCTTCCTTTACGAGAAAAAAAGCAATACCTAGTTGTTTTTTTCGCGATTCATAGTGTGGGTGGGATCTAACATTTGGGTTGAAAAAATGTGATGAGTGTATTTTTTTTTTATAATTTTGATGGGTTTTTTTCACACTTCATAGTCTTCGCATGCTCAAGGATATGAGTATGGGAAGGTTTCATCCCAGCAAAATTTTTCCACTCCGCCCGGGAGTCGAACCCGGGCTCTCTCGGTTGTGAGCCGAGTGTGCTAACCACTGCACCACGAAGCCACCCGCTTATCAGAAAGGTTGTGGGAATGTGCACATTAAAGATACCATTACATAGCATTGGCGTAATGGGGTGTAGTAAAAGGGTTCTTAAAAGGTGATGGGGACGTGGTAACTAGATAGTAGAAACGTTAGAAACGTGCATATGATCCACAAAACGTTGCAATATTATTATTATTATTATTATTATTATTATTATTATTATTATTATCATTATTATTATTATTATTAATATTATTATTATTATCATGTATGCCATGTGTGTGTCCTATAACTTGTCTGAATTATCCCTCTCATCCAGAATTAAGATGTATTTTAACAGAATGTTATTATTATTATTATTATTATTATTATTATTATTATTATTATTATTAGCATTATTATTATTATTATTATTATTATTATTATTATTATTATTATTATTATTATTATTATTATCATGAATGCCATATGTGTGTACTATAACTTATCTGAATCCCTCTCATCCAGAATTAAGATGTATTTTTACAGAGTGTAATTCAAAATTTCTTGTGTCCATGTAATGGTTTAACTATTTAGACTGGATTAAGTTTGTATTTAGGACAAACGAAAAATAATCGACCTGCATTAAGCAAATATAAGATTTTGGCATGTTAGTTTCTCTCTAGATATCAGTAAAAATCATAAAATCCAATTCCTTTTAACTTCCTTATATAAAGACTATCGCGGTGTTATTTTTTTTTTCTTTTTTATCTTGACGCCCGGAAAAACGCGGGAAGGGGGGGGGGACAGGTGCGTCCCGCCTAATACCATTCCACAGATTTCACAGAGTTTATCTGCATTGTTAGCTCGTGGTGAAGAACACTCATGGACGGAAGGAGAGATGTGAAACGTCTCCCACAATGTTTAATCAATGTGTCATCTGCACGGCGGACCGACACGATCCGCTAAACGACTTTCGTCTCCCACACTGTTTACACAAAGCATTCCTTCTCATTCTCACGAGAAATATACCATCATACCGCAACAGAGACGAGTCAACACCGTGACGTTAAGCCATTCCCCACCAGGGGTCAGCTTTGTTCGCCTAACGCGAGAGAGTGGGAGTTACCTATCACATCAGGTGTGTCTTGTCCAACGACTTTTTTTGCTAGCCGGAAGAGGAAGCTGGGAAGGGATCGGGGGTAGGGGTGGGGGTGAAGGGCGGGAGCAGGTGTGTCATGTGTAACGAATTTTACGTAACGACTTTCCCATCATCGCCATCTTCCATAGTATATTTCCATCTGTGATAGTGTTTGCGCGTGCTACCATAAGCCAACTCCCCGTCATTCATATACTGTATAATTTATCTTTCTTCCTTTCTCTTTCACATTTTTCATCTCTCTCTCTCTCTCTCTCTCTCTCTCTCTCTCTCTCTCTCTCTCTCTCTCTCTCTCTCTCTCTCTCTCTCTCTCTCTCTCTTCCTTTCTCTCCTTCTTTCTCTCCCTTTTTCTCTTCTCTTCCTCTCCTTTCTCTCTTTCTCCATTTCTACTCTTCCTCTCCTTTTCTCTCTTTCCTTCCTCCTTTCTTTCTCTCTCTCCTTTCATCCTCTCTTTCTCTCTCTCTCCTTTCCACCTCTCTCTCTCTTCAACCTTGGACAAGGCCGAACCACATTGCAATCTTACCCAAACCCGCCACCCATCCCTCCCTCCCTCCCTCCTACCCATCCAAAACAATAACATTGGACGGGTCATTGACTTTTCGGTCCTTAGCAGATACCTTACTCACCTCTTCCTACTCACAACTTCCGGTCACAACAACATTCATAATTCCGGTCAATCACCTCATTCGGATCCTAACACTTCCCATACGTTCGTACTGTGTTTCCGCCCGTTTCCGCAACCTCTTCGTACCCAAACAATACAGTCATTCGTACTGTATTTCTGGTACAACTGGTTCGCGACCTCTTCGTACCCAAACAACACAGTCATTCGTACTGTATTTCCGGTACAACTGGTTCGCGACCTCTTCGTACCCAAACAACACTTTCATCCGGTCATTCGTACCCGATTTCCGCCGTAAACACAACCACCCGGTAAAACGAGAATGCCATATCGATATCACCTTGTCACTTCTGCTTCATCCAGTCATTCGTACCGCATTTCCGTAATAACTGATTCGCGACCTCTACGTACCCGATTTCCGGTCTAACATACCCTACACCCACACATTCGTACCCGATTTCCCGTCGAACATACCCTACGTCCTGTCATTCGTACCCGATTTCCGTTCCCGATTTCCGCTGTAAACAACCCCGTAAAACGACATTGCCGTAAAGCCGACTGTGAAGGAAACGAAACTGCAGGGGCCCAAGGCTGTTCCGGGCTAACAGTTTACCTACATTCAGATTCAGAGTTGGGATTTTGTATTTGACCTGTGGTTTGGTCTCTTCATCGTTTGGGGTTTTGTTAGATTCAGTGTTCGGATTTTGTATTTGATCTGTGTATCTTTCTATTTTGCTCTTTCCCATTCGGCATGTCTTCCATCCAGGAACTAGTTAAGCTCGGTCGCGAGCTTGGTTACGACGGCGACGAGTTGATATCCTTTGTGTCCGATGGGCAGGCACGCCTTCGGGACGAACGCGAGTTGGAGAGACGAAACAGAAAAGAAAAAGAGAACCGGAAAGCGAGGACCGTGAACGTGAACGGGAACGCGAGGACCGTGAACGTGAACGGGAGAGAGAACATGCTCTCGCCCTCGAACGGCTGAAGCTCCAAGTTGCTGGCGGTTCGGCGGCCTTAGGCGTCCCTAGTGTCGACTTTGCTGCTCGTCCCAAGTTACCATCTTATCGCGAAGGTGAGGACATTGCCTCTTATTTTACCCGGTTTGAGCGAGTTGCTACCTTCCTCAACATTGGTAAGAGCGGTTATGCAGTCCACTTGGGAAGCCTACTCACCGGTAAGCTGGCTGAACTCTATACCACCTTGTCGGAAGAGGTCACAGGCGACTACAGTCAGCTAAAAGAAGCCATTCTGAAGCACTCCCATAGGACGAGTGATCACTACCGCACCGCCTTCCGCTCAGCCAAGATCAACGTTGGTGACACGTTCCAGCAATTCTCCACCCATTTGACTCGCCTTTTCGACCACTGGCTCAGCGCGAGCGAGGTAGACCACTCTTTTGCTTCGCTCAAGTCCTTCATGATCCTCGATCAATTTCTAGCTTCTGTTTCCACAGAACTACGGTTGTTCCTGAAAGAAAACAACGTTCAGACCTTAGAGGATGCAATAAAACGAGCCGATGTTTGGACTTCAGCACACAACTCTTACCCAAGCAACCCTGCGTCGGAACGCGGCAAACGACCATCCCTCACCAAAGCCGCCTCGCTAAAGGATTCACCACCTATGCCACGAAAGACGCCCTCGGTGGTTCTTTGCCATAACTGCGGTCAGAATGGCCACATTAGACCTAACTGCCCTCAGAATCCTTATTTTTTAAACAGAGGTCCAAGCCAGAACCAACCAAGGAGTCTCCCAAAATTGGCTTCTGCCGCTCCGGATCACCGTTTCGTCAGTATTACACCTCAGGCACCATCAACGGCTCTAGGGTATCCACCATTGTTCGCGATACGGGTTGTTCAAGTGCCCTAGTATCCGAGGAGGCATTGCCGGCAGCAGACATTTCCAACGGTAAAAAGGTTCGCTGCAGGGACTACTTGGGTCGTGCCGACTACTTCCCTGTGGTAAGATGCTATCCTATTTTGACGGTTGGGTTGATGCCATCCGGGCCCCACTTAAGTTTTGCACAGTGCTGGTAGGTAACATTGAGGGAGTACGTGCACCTGACGACCCAGACGTGACAAAGGCATGTGACGAACCTACACCCTTTCCGGTACCTTCCGACCAGGTTCCCGGGAAAAGTATTCAAGCTGTCCAGACCCGGGCCGCCGCCGCTCGCAAGATTCACCCCCTTGTACTCCCTCATCTGGAGCCCCTGGCTATTACTCCTCAGGACTTTTCTAAATTGCAGAGTTCGTGCCCTACTCTAGCTTCACATCGTAACAAGGCCACTACGGGAGAAGAAGTCACTCGCACCGACTCCACCTTCGGCTACGAGTTCTCGGACGAACTGCTGTACAGGGTTTGTCGGTCTTCACATCACAGTAACCAGCTGGGGAAGAAGTATCTAGTAGTCCCTGCGGAGTGCCGACGGTCAGTGTTGACCGTCGCCCATGAGAGTCCCCTGGCAGGACATCTCTCCCATCGGAAGACTGGCATGAAGATTAGAGAGCACTTTTACTGGCCAGGTATGTGGTCTGATATACGAACCTTCTGTAGGTCTTGTGACAAGTGCCAGCGTATGTCTGTTAAAGGACGCCTTAGGCCGGTCCCTCTTAAACAGCTTCCCATAATTACTGAACCGTTTGCTAGAGTAGTTGATATTGTTGGCCCATTGTCTCCTCCCACATCAGAAGGACACCGTTTCATCCTTACCTTGATTGATTTTTCTACCGGTTTCCCCGAGGCTGTTCCCCTTAAGGACATCACTTCCATCTCTACCGCCGAAGCCTTGTTGACCATATTTTCCAGAGTGGGTATTCCCCGTGAGATCCTGTCTGATCGGGGCACACAGTTCACGTCTCAAATGATGGCCGAACTGCACAGGCTTCTTGGAGTGAAGCCGCTCTTCACTACCCCTTACCATCCGAGTGGGAATGGAAGAATAGAACGTTTCCACTCTACCTTGAAGTCATCCCTCCGGAAGCTGTGCTCTGACAAGCCTCGGAAGTGGCATCGCTATCTACCGGCCGTATTGTTTGCTTTGCGGGAGATGCCTAGTGACAGAACAGGATTATCTGCCTTTGAACTCTTGTATGGAAGGGCTGTAAGGGGCCAGTTTCAGTTCTACGGGATCTATGGGAAGACGGTAAGCTTTCAGAGGATGGTAGGTCTTGCTTCCAGTATGTCATCGATTTGAAGGACAAGCTGGCCGAATGTTCCAAGATCGCTGCCCAAAATTCCACCATTAGTGCCACCCGATACAAGACCTACTTCGATTTGAACTCGCAAGATCGTCAGTTCAAGCCTGGTGATGAAGTTCTCGTCCTTCTCCCTGACACTTCCAGTAAGCTATTAATGGCTTGGAGTGGCCCCTACAAGGTTCTAGAGCGTAAAAACAGGGTGAATTATCTGATCGATGAGAAGGGTAAAGAAAAGTTATATCACGCTAACCTCGTGAAGCTGTATCACAGGCGCGCCCACATAAACCAAGCTACTATCCTAGATGAGCCTTCCATCCCTAGTGACGGACAAGATATCTGTGAAGTAGCCTTCTCTCCGTCCCAGGGTGACTGTCTTGACCCGGCCGAGGACTTTCCGATAACCCCAGATGGCCGTGCAGACCGCGACGTCTCTGATCCCCTGCCTGCAGTAGGAGAACAACTCACTCCTGATCAGCAGAACGATCTCCTCTACCTCACGGACAAATTTAGCGATGTCTTATCAGAAATTCCGGGCTGTACCTCCACTATCGAGCACGACGTCAACCTATGCTCCTCCGAGCGAATCAAGCCTAAACTCTATCCCATTCCTTTACATATCAGGCCTTTCTTCCAACAGGAAGTGGAACAACTTCTTTGTCAAGGAATCATCAAACCCTCAAGGTCACCTCATTGTTCCCCGGTCGTTATGGTAAAGAAGACTTCTGGCAGCTACCGCCTTGCCGTGGACTACAGGGTATTGAATTCCATGACTATATTTGACGCGGAGCCAATCAACACCATCACGGAGGACCTTCACAAGTTTTACGGTAGTTAGTACTTCTCTGAACTAGACGTAACTAAAGCCTATTACCAGGTACCTCTGACGGACCGAGCCATGGCACTGACGGCCTTCCCTACACACTTGGGACTAATGGAGTTCTGTCGCCTCCCTTTTGGACTCGTCACAGCATGTGCAACCTACATTAGGCTCATGCGAATCGTCCTCGCCGGTCTGGAGGGAGTCACCTTCTACTTCGAAAACATCTTCATATCAGGTTCAACTTGGGAAACACACCTGGACGCCCTCCACGCTGTCCTCCTCCGTCTCAGACAACATGGACTGACGGCCCGACCTTCAAAATGCCGATTCGGGTTTACATCCATCCAATATCTAGGCTTCATTGTGGACGGTAACACACTACGGCCTCAGGAAAGTAAAATATCTGCCATATCTTCAGTCACACCTCCTACAACTAAAAAGTTGCTTCGCTCCTTTCTAGGCATGATCTTTTACCGAGTCTTCATACCTCAGGCATCCTCCTACACCAGTGGACTCTCCGACCTCCTGCGGAAAGAGAACCCCGAACCACTGGTATGGTCAGATGAGCTGCGGACCTGTTTCGAACAACTTAAGTCAGCACTGCACTCTCAGCCGGTCCTCAAGTTATCTGACCCGTCACGTCCCTTCGTTTTACGGACCGATGCATCAAATCAAGGTTTGGGCGCTGTGTTGTTGCAGTACGTTCAGGATTACCCGCACCCAGTAGCTTACGCTAGCAGGAAGCTCCTAGACAGAGAACGCAGGTACGCTACAATTGAAAAGGAATGCTTAGCAGTCATCTTTGGGATTAAGCATTTTGACTACTATCTGCGGGGCAAGGAGTTTGTGCTTGAAGTTGACCATAAACCTCTCGTCTACTTGACCCACTTCAAGGGGAATAATGATCGTCTCCTTAGATGAGCACTTTGTCTTCAAGGGTATCGATTCAGGGTTGTACACATTCCTGGGAAGGATAATATTGGAGCAGATTTCTTAAGCAGATGTTAGTTATTGTGGGATGCTACATAAATAAATGGGTTTCTTTTACTGTTGAATCTCTTGGTTTGGTTCTATGGTTTCTCTTGTGTCAGTTTGGTTCAGATATTATTCATTCATATGAGCTAGGCTATATTTGTCTTCCGATTTCTAGCTCGATACTCTGTATCGAGTCTTGTCGGCGGAGATGTGTAAAGGGAAGACAACTATTAACTCTTCGACTCCAACATAGCTCCGGAACACCCCACTCGACCTACACTCATCCCGAGCGAGGCTTCACACTACCCGCAGCGGAACGCCTCGAACGCCCTGCCCGAGCTCCACCCGGCGCGAGTGGGGGCCCAGACGTCAGCAGCCGAAGCAACCTTGGACGTTAGTGCGCTGAGGACGAGAGACGACTCCTGGACTCGGTCGAGCCAGCTCGCTAGGCACTGGCTCCCCTTCACCACCTAACGAGTCTTCCAACTGACGAGGCTGCTGCCGCGTTACGCCCGGCCCGGCAGTGCCCTCCATCACTCAGCCGTAGCACCGCCGCGGTCTACCTGGGGACGACGCTGTTGGCCCCGAGACCGAATACCCGGGCCGCCCTTGCTGGCCTTACCACGCCGGCCTGCCTACCTGTCTTCCGTGGGCTGTATGAGCGGCCTCACCACGCCGACCGTCCTACCTGTCTCCCGTGGGCTGTGTGAGCGGCCTTACCACACCGGCCGTCCTACCTGTCTCCCGTGGGCTGTGCGAGCTGAAGTGCATATTAAAGGCGGAGTTAACTTCTTGCGTATCGCTTCTCCTGACTACACTGTGAAAGGGGGGGGAGCAAAACACCTGGCTCAGGAGGAAAACTGTTAGCCCGAACAGCCTTGGGCCCCTGCAGTTTCGTTTTCTTCACACCGACCATTTTTCCCGCAACCAAAAATGGTCAAAGTATGCATTTCATATGTTTCTCTTTCCCCCTTTCTCTTCCACCTTTTTTTTCATCTTCGTCTCTCTCTCTCTCTCTCTCTCTCTCTCTCTCTCTCTCTCTCTCTCTCTCTCTCTCTCTCTCTCTCTCTCTCTCTCTCTCTCTCTCTCTCCTTTTCTCTCTCTCTCTCTCTCTCCTTTTCTCTCTCTCTCTCTCTCTCTCTCTCTCTCTCTCTCTCTCTCTCTCTCTCTCTCTCTCTCTCTCTCTCTCTCTCTCTCTCTCTCTCTCTCTCTCTCTCTCTCTCTCTCTCTCTCTCTCTCTTTTTTTTTTTTTTTAACATGTTCAGTACATTAGTACATGGCAGTATTATTTGTCTATGCTAAAGTTCCCCCGACCGTTGGGGAGCTATTTAAAAGCTTCTGCCGATTATATTATACAATTATATACATGTTTACGGTGGGTGTAGGAGTAGCCACCTGTGGGACGCAACCTTCATCTGCTGAGTGGACAGTTGTGTCACATCCACATCAGCAGTGAGGTTGTTCCACCACACCACCGCTGCGATGGAGAAGGCACGTTGGTGGGTGCTGGAGCGGGCCATTGGCACTTCCAGGAGGGAGGCGTTGCTCAGCTCACAAAAGATACCAGAGCCTTCAAACTAATGCTAATTATGAACTTTACATTTCTGCCCGAAATCGTGCCAAATCTATTCTCCGACTAACCAAAAATTATTTCATTAATAGAAAATGTCAAAACCTTGCTTTCTCTAACTCTTCCCGTGACTTCTGGCATCTAGCCAAAAACATCTCCTCCAACTTCACTTCTTCATATTTCCCTCCACTCCTCAGTCCTGACGGCAACACTGCCGTCTCATCTATCTCTAAGGCTGAACTCTTCTCTCAAACTTTTTCTAAAAACTCCACTCTGGACGATTCTGGGCATATTACTCCTACTCATCCCCCCTCTGACTCCTTTATTCCTGTTATAAAGATTCTTAAAAATGATGTTTTCTATGACCTCTCTGGCCTCAATCCTCAGAAGGCTTATGGACCTGTTGGAGTGCCTCCTATTGTCCTTAAAACATGTGCCTCCGTGCTGTCACCCTGCCTGGTCAAACTCTTTCGCCTCTGCCTGTCAACATCTACCTTTCCTTCTTGCTGGAAGTATGCCTTCACACAGCCTGTACCTAAGAAGGGTGACCGCTCCAATCCCTCAAACTACCGTCCTATTGCTTTACTTTCTTGTCTATCTAAAGCTTTTGAATCAATCCTTAACCGTAAGATTCAAAAGCACCTTTCAACTTCTGACCTTCTATATGATCGCCAGTATTTTTTCCGCAATTTGCTTTCTACTGGTGATCTCCTAGCCTTCTTAACTGACTCTTGGTCATCCTCTTTTAGCCGTTTCGGTGAAACTTTTGCTATTGCGCTGGACATATCAAAAGCTTTTGATAGGGTCTGGCACAAATCTTTGCTTTCTAAACTACCCTCCTACGGTTTCTATCCTTCTCTCTGTACCTTTATCTCCAGTTTCCTTTCTGACCGTTCTATTTCTGCCGTGGTAGACGGTCACTGTTCTTCCCATAAATCTATTAACAGTGGTGTCCCACAGGGTTCTGTCCTATCTCCCACTCTTTTCTGTTGTTCATTGATGATCTTCTTTCCAAAACGAAATGTCCTTTCAATTCCTACGCCTATGATTCAACTCTGAATTATTCAACTTCTTTTAATAGAAGACCAACCATTCAGGAACTTAACGACTCAAGGCTGGAGGCTGCAGAACGCTTAGCCTCAGACCTTACTATTATTTCCGATTGGGGCAAGAAGAACCTGGTGTCCTTCAACGCCTCAAAAACACAGTTTCTCCACCTATCCACTCGACACAATCTTCCAAACAACTATCCCCTATTCTTTGACAACACCCAGCTATCACCTTCCTCAACACTAAACATCCTCGGTCTATCCTTAACTCAAAATCTCAACTGGAAACTTCATATCTCATCTCTTACTAAATCAGCTTCCTCGAGGCTGGGCGTTCTGTACCGTCTCCGCCAGTTCTTCTCCCCTGCACAGTTGCTGTCCATATACAGGGGCCTTGTCCGCCCTCGTATGGAGTATGCATCTCATGTGTGGGGGGGCTCCACTCACACAGCTCTTCTGGACAGAGTGGAGGCAAAGGCTCTTCGTCTCATCAGCTCTCCTCCTCATACTGATAGTCTTCTACCTCTTAAATTCCGCCGCAATGTTGCCTCTCTTTCTATCTTCTATCGATATTTCCACGCTGACTGCTCTTCTGAACTTGCTAACTGCATGCCTCCCCCCTCCCTGGCCCCTTGCACTCGACTTTCTACTCATGCTCATCCCTATACTGTCCAAACCCCTTATGCAAGAGTTAACCAGCATCTTCACTCTTTCATCCCTCACGCTGGTAAACTCTGGAACAATCTTCCTTCATCTGTATTTCCTCCTGCCTACGACTTGAACTCTTTCAAGAGGAGGGTATCAGGACACCTCTCCTCCCGAAACTGACTTATCTTTCGGCCACCTCTTTGGATTCTTTTTAGGAGCAGCGAGTAGCGGGCTTTTTTTTTATTAATGTTTACTTTTTTGTGCCCTTGAGCTG
>NC_066532.1:10159598-10229598 GCF_024679095.1 Eriocheir sinensis | reverse complement strand
TCTTGTGGGGTATGGCCTTGTTGTTCTTCACCATGCCCCCACCACTGTTTCGGGTTTGGTTTGGTTAGAGGACAGCTTTCTCCTCCTGTCGGCGTCCCACCTTTCTTTTTTGCCCACTTTGCTGTCCTCGTCATATTTTTTGCAGTGCTCTGTCTGTGTTGGGCCTTATTTTCCTGCGTGGGGTGTCTTTTATATCTTTGTCCAAGCCTTGTGGTTTTTCCTTTTCGGCTGTAACACGGCACCTGTACCCGAACCAAGGCTGGTCTTTGGCTGGATGAGTAGGTGCGGTGGGGACGTGTTGTTGCTGGATTTGTATTATGACAGTGGTGAGGCGGAGACGTCATGTTGTCACCGTTAAGGACTGTGCTCCCAAGCAGTCGCTGCTGCAGGTTTTGCCTTTGCAGTTGTCCAGTCTCGGCGCGGTCCCACAGCCAGATGACTCTGCTGGTGTTCCTCTTCACGCGCTGGGGCCAGGCTGGATGGTGGTGAGTATGGCATTGTGGTTTGAACTGCCCACACGGTCTAGTAAGCAGCACAGCACGCAGTCACTGGCAGGTCTGTGAGCATGAGGGTCCAGGGAGCCTCCTCTGCTGATGTGTCGGGAACTCAACATGGTCAGTGCAATCCATGCATTCGCTGTGAGTTTTGTGAAGGCTCCTCGCCACCAGGTGTTGATTTAGGTCGCCCACAACTATCGCGTACTGGACAGCTGTGGGCAGCCATACAAGGTCGTCCAGGTGCTCTGTGAGGTAGGTGTGGGGCGCTGCTCTTCTTGCCACTGTGGCTGGCACATGGCACAGAGTAGTGAGCGCTTCCTTGTCCTCGAGAATGATGCTGCGGAGGAACATCATCTCCATTTCCAGTGGGAGTGTCTGTGGTGAGGGCGTCCATCTGCAGGCCTGTTTCTGGTGGCAGTCAGCAATGCTCTCCCCCTGTCCTGTGTGGCGGTCTCTGTCTGGCCCAGTGCAGTACCTGGGGATCTTATCACAGGTGGTGGCACATGTGTCGTCCAGAAGGTCTCCACTGTCACCACTATGTCGATGTGGTGCCTGAGGACGATAGGCGTGTGTCAGTTCTCCTGATGTTGGTCCTAAAGTTCTCGTACGTTGGCGGACAGAATCTTGAGGCCGCTGGTGTCCGTATCGCCTTATCGACTGATCAGCGGAAGGGGAGTGTGCGGGGATGAGTTGCCAGGATGGGTAGGGCGGGGCGTGCACCGCTTGCTGGTAGGGAGCAGGGTTGGTGATGGGTGGCTGGTGTTCAGGACAGGATTGCTCGAAGCAGTCGTTCCTGTCTGATGTCGGCGGTCGATCGCAACATTCTCGTCATCGGTGTGTCCTCGCCGCTGGCAATACGCACAATTTCCTAGACTTCGCTTTTCTGCTTCTTGCCTGCCTCTTGCGACACTGGTCAGCGAGGTGCCCATGTCGGCCACAGAAGTCGCAGATGGTCTCAGAGCAGTGATTAACTGTGGCTGCGCTGATTTGCATCTCTCTCTCTCTCTCTCTCTCTCTCTTTTTTTTTTTTTTTTTTTTTTTTTTTTTTTTTTTTTTTTTTTTTTTTTTTTTTTTTTTTTTTTTTTTTTTGTTTTTTTTTTTTTTTTTTGTTGTTTTTTTTTTTTTTTTTGTTTTTTTTTTTTTTTTGTTTTTTTTTTTTTTTTTTTTTTTTTTTTTTTTTTTTTTTGTTTTTTTTTTTTTTTTTTTTTTTTTTTTTTTTTTTTTTTTTTTTTTTTTTTTTTTTTTTTTTTTTTTTTTTTTTTTTTTTTTTTTTTTTTTTTTTTTTTTTTTTTTTTTTTTTTTTTTTTTTTTTTTTTTTTTTTTTTTTTTTTTTTTTTTTTTTTTTTTTTTTTTTTTTTTTTTTTTTTTTTTTTTTTTTTTTTTTTTTTTTTTTTTTTTTTTTTGTTTTTTTTTTTTTTTTTTTTTTTTTTTTTTTTTTTTTTTTTTTTTTTTTTTTTTTTTTTTTTTTTTTTTTTTTTTTTTTTTTTTTTTTTTTTTTTTTTTTTTTTTTTTTTTTTTTTTTTTTTTTTTTTTTTTTTTTTTTTTTTTTTTTTTTTTTTTTTTTTTTTTTTTCTTGTTTTTTTTTTTTTTTTTATTTACACAGACACTTGTTACATCAGGGCCTCAGTACCTATAATTATTACATTTATATGGCGGCACTAGTTTGTAGGCTAAAGGAACATAGTTATATATCCCCATCTTAAAGCCTCTAACCTGTTCACAAATTGTTCAGCCACTGGTTCACAAATGGTTTAGTATTGTTGTTGGTGTGTGAACTGCTGGGAGGCAGCTGACTGGACGCAAGGAGATTTGTCCCATATATGCACGTATCGTGTTGAGAACTGCTCTGGTAGTGAGTCGTCTGGCATCGCTGGCACCACCATGAGTTGTGGGTGCTGGCTCTCTGCTGGACTGGGTATTGGCTGTCACTCTCCTGCTCTGGCTGGCGCAGCGTCCTCAGGTGCTCCACTCCCTCCTGCTGTATTTTGTGGCACAGAGGGAGAGGCTGGGCCACGTCTCGCTTTGGTGTTGGAGGGTCTGCAGGGTCGGTGAGGTGCCCGCTGTCGAGCAGTGATGATCCTCCACGGCTCCCCTTCTCCTGATCTTGCCGAGGAGCTGTTGAGATGGTACTCTGGCAGCTCTCTCTCACGTTAGGCACGAATACCAAGGAGGATCTGATTTGTGCCTTGTAGTAAGACCTCGCGCCTCGACTGTCCATCAGCCAGGAGATTCTGGTGTAGGGACGTCAGTTTCCGTGAGGTTGCCTTGCCAGCTGCTGGATGCGTGTGAAGGTCAGCCTGAGTCATATGTGAGGCTCCAGCACCTCCACTTCCTCACGTGGCGTCAGCTTGAGTCCCTCAAATCTGTTGAGATCCACAGGTGTCTCTGGCCACTACCAGCAGCTGAGTTTTGCTAGCAAACTTTAATCTCTGCCACTTACTTCCCCAATCTGCAATTCATGGAGTGTGGCTTCTTAGTATGGCGTGCTGCTCTGGCCTTCCTCCTGGTTTCTATTTCAGAGTCAAAGTGATGTCATCGGCGAACGCTTTGGCAGCACTCAGGAACAAGATGGAGGAGGTCATTTATGTATATGTTCCATAGAAGTGGTCCTGATGATTTGCTGCCTTTGTGGCACGCCGGCGTGGGATCCGTTGTGGGAGGACTTGTGCCCATTCAGGACCACTTGAAGGTATGCGTTCCTTCTAAGCAATTTTCCATCAGGCACAGAAGCTTTCCTCCAATCCGGCTGCTCTATTTTTTCTATTAGGGCGGTGTGCCACACCTTTCGGTCAAATGCGCCCTCAATGTCTAGTGCCAGAGCAGCAGTGGCTCTTCCTTGGTCCAGCTGTGAACTCCATTCGTTGGATAGTAGTAGGGAGATCATTGCTGACCGGTTTTTCCCAGGCTGAACTGCCTGGCACGTCAGATAGTGCTTCATTCAGGTGTCTAGTGATCCGCTCAGCCACTATTCCCTCCAACACTTTTGCCACTGCTGATAGGAGGGACAATTGCTCAGGTTCTCACGTCCGTTCGATGTTCTTCTTGTGCACAGGAACAATATGGCTAGTCTTCACTTCTGGTACAGTGGAGGTATGATGTATTGGTTGAACATCTTGAGAGGGGAAGATGAGTTCTTTGGCACTGACGGTGAGGCGGGGGCTGATATTGTCCGGGGCCAGCAGCCTTATCTGCGTCTAAGGCCTTCAGTGCCAGATACACCTCCACCTCCGTTGTTGAGAGGTTGTCAACTTTTCTTTTGTAACCGAAGGGAGAGTCGGTGGCTCTTTTTCTGGCAGATCGGTCATTTTGGCGGCAGTGTCTTGGCAAACAATCCCCATTTTTCTTTATTGTTCAGTGCCATGGTGCCATCCTCTTCCAACGTGCCTTCTTGCACCTCACCTGATGTTCCTTAACCGTGCCACCACTGCTGTCTCTCTACTCATTTTTAGTTTGTTTTTTGTATAGTCACCCATTGGTCCTGAACCAGGCCTGGGCGTTCTGCATTTGGGCTGCTGCTTCCTGTGCCTCTTGTTGAAGGCAGTTGGGTTACGCTGATACGTTAGCCAAGCGCGGCGTTTGGCGTCGATGCTGCACGACACCTCGGCCCGAACCACGGCTGGTCGGACGGCTTGATCTGTGCTCGCGGTGTGTGGCAATCACCGGTGTTGCCCTTGAGGACAGCTTCAGTGAACTGCACCTGTTGCTCCACTGCTGCCACTCAGAACTGCGTCCCAGTCCAGCGTTGCAGGCTGTGCAGCCTCAGTCAGTTGCTCCCCCAGCGCCAGAGTCCTTGTGGTGCCTCTGTGACGCTTGAATGCCACCTGGCGAGAACGGCCAGATCTGCACCACATAGCCCAGCGGGTGGCATTGCAGTGCTGAGGGAGGTTAGTGATGATATCCAGCGAGGATCCGAGCCGTGGGAAGCAATAGTTGTCCAAATCTACACTGCTAAGTTGTCGAACTCCCTTTGTGCTGTGCGCTGATTTAGGTCCCTACTATAATAATGTTGTCGCACTTATTTACAGTCATAATATTATCAATGTTATTAACAAAAAGTTGAACACAGCAGTGGACCTTTGTGCCGAGGTCTGTAGCACCCACAACACAAAAATGCCTGCGCCATTATTGTTTATTATTTGAAATCGCACTATTTCTAAGTTTTCAGGAATGTCATACTTACAAGTTGTACACTCTAGTGACTCTTTGTGGCACAACGGCAACACCGCCTTTTGTGATGATCGATCTTTTTCTGTACCACTTAGAGTAAATCCTTTAATTTTAGCATAGTTTTCAGGCACTGTGTCATTTAGAAAAGTTTCACTCAGAAATACTATACATCGGCATTATTTTTTTATCACATACTGATGTGTGAGCTTCACCAATCAGTTAGTATGGAACTTTTAAATTGGCATGATACTTATTCTTATTTCACTATTACGCTGCTCTGTGCGCCACTGAACTGTTCGTAGTAGCATTTTGTTGCCTAGAAACACAGGGAGTGAGGGAAAGTTGTTTGTTGCATGAAGCAGTGTAATGTTGGGTCTGGGGGTTTGTCTGGGGAAGGATGAAAGGTCTGAAGATTGGATGGTGTTGGGTCTGGGATAGATTGGGGTTAGGAGGATGAAGGGGTTGGAGGTGGGTGGTGGGGGGAGGGAAGTGAGGGGGCTGTATCTGTAGTGAAGGCTTGAGGAAGTAGTGAATGGGAGTGAAGGTGAGAGGTTCTGGGGCTTTGATTCACTTGAGGGTGCTGCCAGCTGCTCTCTCTCTCTCTCTCTCTCTCTCTCTCCTCTCTTTCTCTCTCTCTCCTCTCCTCTCTCTCTCTCTTTTTTTATTTAAACGTGTTCAGTACATTAGTACATGGGTATTATTTGTCTATGCTAAAGTTCCTGACCGTTGGGGAGCTATTTAAAGCTTCTGCCGATTATATTATACAATTATTATACAATATATTATACAATTATATATATACATATTTACGGTGGGTGAGGAGTAGCTACCTGTGGGACGTTCATCTGCTGAGTGGACAGTTGTGTCACATCCACATCAGCAGTGAGGTTGTTCCACCACACCACCGCTGAGATGGAGAAGGCACGTTGGTGGGTGCTGGAGCGGGCCATTGGCACTTCCAGGAGGGAGGCGTTGCTCAGCACCGTTCTCGTGCTGCGCTCAGACCTCCTCCAGGTAGCCTCAGGTCCGTCAGGTGGGGCACTAGGCCCACTTGTGCCTTAGTAGCACCGTCAGGCAGCGACGCGGCGACGGTGCTCCAGGCTATTCAGCTGGTTCGTGGCTGGTCTTGCCCTTCCTTCGTGGGTGTTGTTGTTGTTGTCGCCAGTCTCCCACTGGCTCGGTCGGTGGTGCTGGGTGCCGTTGATGAGGCGTTCAGCCCTCCTCTGCACCTTCCTTGTCTAGCAGGTTGAGGTGTCAGCGGGCGCTGGCCTTCCAGGTGAGAGGTGCATACTCCATCACTGGACGGACTTGTGCCTTATAGAGGTGTTCAGGCCTCAGCATCGAGGAGGTTCTTCATGCGGCGCAGGAGGTTCACCTTCTGAGGCTTTTTGCGCCACCCTTTCAAGGTGACGGTCAAACTGCAGCTGGGAGTCCACCTCCACGCCCAGGGATGTCGACGCTGGACTGCAGAGGGATGGTGTCATTCCTGAATCTCAGTCTGCCGGAGTTGCCTCATGTCCTCCTGAGAGCGTGATATTACCATGGCTCTGGCTTTGTTAGTAAACCTGATTGCCACCTCTTTCCCCAGGCCATTATGTCTGCTAACTGTCTGTTGATTTGACTCTATCACGTCCTGGGCTTCTCCTCTTGTATGTTCTGGAGAGGGTGCAGTCGTTTATGTAAGGCTTGCTGCCGGGATGGTTTGCAGGAGGTCGTTAAAGTATATGTTCCACAGAATAGGTCCAAGGCGGACCCCTGTGGAACGGAGGCCTCCACCGGGAAGCTGGTCGAGGTGCTCTGCTGACTGCTACGTGAGGCTCCTGCCTGTCAGGTAGTTTGAGAGCAGGCGCAGCAGGTCCCCCTGATGCCTAGTTGCTGTAGCTTCGCCGTCAGACTGCGGTGCCAAACGGAGTCGAACGCGCCAGCTATATCCAGGGCAACCACGAGAGAGGGTGGTCATCAAGGCGTCATGCCAGGACTCTCCTTTCCTCTCTTCTCTATCTCCTCCTTTCTCCTCTCTCTCTCTCTCTCTCTCTCTCTCTCTCTCTCTCTCTCTCTCTCTCTCTCTCTCTCTCTCTCTCTCTTCAACCTTGGACAAGGCCGAACCACATTCCAATCTTACCCAAATTCGCCACCCATCCCTCCCTCCCTCCCTCCCACCGACCCATCCAAAACAATAACATTGGACGGGTCATTGACTTCCCGATCCTACCCAGATACATTACTCACCTGTTCGTACCCTATTTCCGGTCACAACAAACAACATTCATACTTCCGGTCAATCACCTCATTCAAACCCTAACACATCCCATACGTTCGTACTGTATTTCCGGTCTAACTCCGATTCCGCCTGTAAACACTCCCATTCAGACCCTTCGTACAGCATTTCCTTTACAAACTGGTTCGCGACCTCTACGTACCCGATTTCCCGTCTAACATACCCTACGAACACACATTCGTACCCGATTTCCGCCCGTAAACACTCCCATCTGGACCCTTCGTACTGCACTTCCGTTCCCGATTTCCGCTGTAAACAACTCCGTAAAATGACAATGCCAAAAACCAGCCATATTTGTTTGGGGGAAAAATGGTTCGGGATTTGGCAATATTGGTACTACTGGTATGTTCTGTTTGGAAGGTCAGTGGTTGTGTTATTATGCAAAAAATACCCAATTGATTAGGTTAGGTTAGTTTGTAAGCTAATTGAACAATGGTTACCTACGTGATTTCCAACCTTGTTATAGCTTCTGCCACCTCAGTGCACGCTCTCTTCTTATCCTCAGGGGTGATACTCTTCCCATAACACCCTCTGATTATACGTCTTTTTTCATGAATTTGATGTACGAAGACCGTTTCATCTGGCGACCAATTAAACTTACTCCTTTTCTGGGCTGGTTCTCCGGCCAGTAGATGTGCTCATTGGGGCAGATGACGTGGTTATGGTGCGGTCTTTTCAGCAGAGCAAGTTGTGATGCAGGAGGGGAGATAAGGGTATTGACGAGTGACGAAGTAAAAGCAGCCTTTGAGGCTGCTTCTATCTGCCACAAAATTTATTATGTTTTTGTTGTACATTTATACATGTTTTCTTTATTTTTCTTTTGAAATATTTACTTAATTCATGTCGGATGTTTACGTTTTGCACGGAGGCGTCAACGAGCCCGCCATAAAGAAGATAACAGGAGCCAGGATTTGCTAGTACTTACACTCATAGTTGACGAGGATAGCTATTACTCTTAATAAATTGAAACTATTAACTTTGATAGTAACTTTAAGGGTAAAAGTTAATAGCTCGTGAGGATACGGGCCCAGGTCATTTTAACTGCCTATAGATGTGTCTGCATGTCCCCCTCTCATCTACTCTGCTTGCATATCTTGTCTCTGCAGTTTGTCCAGCTGTTCCATCCTGTTGAATACGTACGTTTTTAGGAGAGATAAATAATATAATTATATTAGTTATACCCTATAATAATGGTATGATGGAATGTTTGACTCCAGATCTATTGATTTGTCTAAGTACAGGACAAGTTACCGATTATTAATTGAGGTACACACACACACACACACACACACACACACACACACACACGTGTGTGAGAAGGGTGTGAGGGGCCAGGCGTGGGGGTTGATGGGTGAGGAGGGTGTGAGGGGCCAGGCGCGGGGGTTGATGGGTGAGGAAGGTGTGGGGGCTAGGCGTAGGGGTTGATGGGTGAGGAGGGTGTGAGGGGCCAGGCGTGGGGGTTGATGGGTGAGGGAGATGTAAGGAGTCAGACGCACTAGAGGATGATGGATGAGGAGGGTGTGAGGTGTCAGGCGCAGATGGATGAGGAGTCTCCATATTTTAGGGGAAAACCGGTAAATTAAGTGTAGCTCAGCTATCCTGAGCTACCAATAACGATTCAACGCGTACTAGACTAGTCTGATATCCGCAGCTAACCGCCGCGCCAGGGGTTGCCAAGAGTCCTAGTCCACATGAGGCCACACTTTTGATCGAAAAGGCCAGAAAAAAGGCCAAGTTTAAAACACAATAGAAATGTATTCTAAAATGCCTGAAAAAAAGCCAACCTTATTATACCTTATATGAAACGTATTCTATCACAAAATATTAATTTTACGTATTTATTAGGCTTACTAAAGACAAAGATCACTAGTTCTCTACGTACAGCAGTTCTCCACGTTATTGTACTATATTCTGGAAAATCAAGTTTATGATGCATACTCAGTGCATGATGGCCCATATGGGATTGGGAAAGGATGGGAGCGGGGAGGGGGCAGAGGTTGGGAGAGGGAGGGGAGAAGGGGAGGTAAGGGTGGTAGAAGGGGGCAGGGGAGGGGAGGGAGGGGGGATGTGGTTTTTGAAGGGAGGGAGGTAGGGGGGAGGGGACAATGGAGGGGGGGGCTGTGGCGGTTAGGAGCAAGGATGGTTATAGGAGGGCTTATCATTACCATCATAATCCGGGCCACGCCGCACACACACGTATTAGACCAGTACGAAACACGTATAGCATACTGCTGATGTTTGCATTATGTGTATTGATATATTTTGAAACATTTTGTTGCCAAGAGGGCAAAATATATTTGGCCTCCAGACCTAAATTTTCGAAGGCCAATGTTCCTGTAAAAAGAACAAATTTGCCTTTTAAGGTTAAACCAGAAGGAGAGGAGAATGGAAGAGAGAGAGAGAGAGAGAGAGAGAGAGAGAGAGAGAGAGAGAGAGAGAGAGAGAGATAATAGATGAAGGAAAAACAGAGGAGGAAAAACAATGAAGACGTGAAATTAGAAGGAAGGAGGAAAAATAGAAGAAATCGTAAAGCAGATGGTGGCCTCAAAAACTCAATTTCTCCACCTATCAACTCGACGCAATCTTCCAAACACCTATCCCCTAATCTTCGACAACACTCAGCTGTCACCTTCTTCAACACTAAATATCCACGGTCTATCCTTAACTCAAAATCTCAACTGGAAACTTCACATCTCCTCTTTCACTAAGTCAGCTTCCTCGAGATTGGGCGTTCTGTATCGTCTCCGCCAGTTCTTCTCCCCCGCACAGTTGCTATCCATATGCAGCGGCCTTGTCCGCCCTCGTATGGAGTATGCTTCTCACCTGTGGGGGGGCTCCACTCACACAGCTCTTCTGGACAGAGTGGAGTCTAAGGCTCTTCGTCTCATCAGCTTGTACCTCTTAAATTCCGTCGCGATGTTGCCTCTCTTTCTATCTTCTATCGATATTTTCACGCTGACTGTTCTTTACCTCCTCCCGCGGCCCCGCTGCACATGACTTTCTACTCATGCTCATCCCTATACTGATCAAACCCCTTATGCAAGAGTTAACCAGCATCTTCACTCTTTCATCCCTCACGCTGGTAAACTCTGGAACAATCTTCCTTCATCTGTATTTCCTCCTGCCTACGACTTGAACTCTTCCAAGAGGAGGATATCAGGACACCTCTCCTCCCGAAATTGACCTCTCTTTCGGCCACCTCTTTTGATTCTTTTTTTTTTTTAGGAGCAGCGAGTAGCGGGCTTTTTTTTAATTATTATTTCCTTTTTTGTGTGCCCTTGAGCAGTCTCCTTAACGTAGCGTAACCGGCCCCGCTCAGGATCCACTGTACTGCTCACCCATTGCCATCTCGAAATTAAAAAGCCCTGACAGCTTGCTGGATTCTTTGGCGATGAGGCATCCAAGTTTGTTCGAGTGTGTCCCGCGCTCCCCAACTAAAATGTTATTTTTTGTGTTTTAATCCATATTTTTGTGTTAAATATATTTTTTTCTGTGACAAATAAAAGTTTCCCATCATTAATATTTTATAAACATCATCAAATTAGACATAATAAAGAGGAAATATATAAGCTATAGTATATGGAGAGAGATAAATATTCACATAAATAATCATATAAATACACTGACAGTCGTAACAGAGTAGACTCCTATTATTTTGATTTGTCACCATTTCTAAATAGCTCTTTGACATTCAAAACGCTCTCGTTAAAATTACTATATTCAACAAGCCGATCCTCCATCCCATCCTTATACTAGGTAACTATTCACCTGCTATCTGGCAACGTCTTCTTCTTCTTCTTCTTTTGACCTGTAACTCTTTGTATCGCTTCTTAGGTCCTCCTCCACTCGTTCCTCTTTTCTTATTATTCACATACGTTCCTAACTGCAATAAAGTCACTTATTTTCACATATTCACGCATTTGTCCAAGCATGTGTCCATTCTTCTTCTTCTTCTTTTGACCTTTAAAGCTTTGTAGCACTTCTTAATTAAATCCTCCTTCTCAACACTTCTATACTTCACACCATGCACTAGTCATTTCACAGTGCACACTTACGCATTTCACCCTGAACCAATGTTTTTTTTTCTGTTCTTTTCTTCCCCTGACTTTGCTTTTCTATGCACTTTTGTTAATAGTTTCCACTATTACGGGGTTGTAGCAGTCGTAGTTGCCAGATACCAGGTGACTGAGTTGTCAAGTATAGGGATGGAGGATCGGCTTGTTGAATAATAGCAAATATAACGACAGCGTTATGAATTAAAAAAAAATGCTTAGAAATTGCGACAAATCAGTCTAATAGGAGTACCCAGCTATGACTGTCAATGTATTTATATGTTTTTCTATGTGAATATTTATCCCTATCCTTTTTTTTTTTTTTTTTTTTTTTTTTTTTTTTTTTTTTTTTTTTACGTCGCGGTCGCGGTCTGCCCAAGGTTTATTCCCGGTGGGGCCTGATGGTCGGCCCAGCCCGTTTTGGCGCAGGCGAGTGTTAATAGTGGCGCCATCTTGCAGTGGCTCATGCTGCCCTCCCGGAGCTCATCTTTAATCCTAGAATCTGGAGTCCGGGTTGATAGGTGGTCTTCTGGACAGCATGTGGGTAGTTTTAAGCCACTCGGCGGCGGCTGAAAAATCCCACCTTGGTGGCACCGGGCGGGGATTGAACTCGCGTCCTCCTGAACGCCGCGTCATCACTCTGTCGACTCAGCCACCGCCTCCCAGAGGTCTATTTCCTCTTTTTTTGTCTAATTTGATGATGTTTATGAGATATTAATGTTGGAAAACCTTTATCTATTACAAAAAAAAATATATCTTCCACAAAGATATGCATTAAAACACAATAAAATAACATTTTAGTTGGAGACACCCTCGGCCTAACTTGGATGACTCATACTTTGAGCTGTCAGGCCTTCTCAATATCGAGACGACAATGGCTCACCCCACGTACCAAGGTAAAGGTCTCTTTATCTTGGCACGTACAAGAAAGATACGGGAACGGGACGGACGGCTGGTCACTTAAATTATAACAAGAGATAATTGAATTGCAGTTATACTAGTTCATCAAGCCTTAAATATTATCCACTTACCGTCTCCAGTAATGGCAACACGTACTGCCCCGGGCTGCCCCCCACCACAAAGCGACAACGGTGAAGTCAAGACTGCCTGGTAGGGGTGGGCAGTTACCGGTACCAGTACCGGTACTAACGGCACCACCTATACGGTACAGTACCGGCTGCAGACTGCTCGGTATCGGTACCGATACTGACCACGGTCGCTCATTATGTCCCTCATAATTTCCTCACACGAGTGACAGGCTGAGACTGAGTGCTTAAGATATCTCGGTGATATGGATATTCTCTCTCTCTCTCTCTCTCTCCTGTATGAAGTGAATATTATTTTTTTCGATAAAAAAATTTAGCATATATATAGCTGTTATGGATGAACTCATAGTCTAATAACAATAACATTATATATTACCAAACCTTTAAAAAGAATCGAACATGAAGAATTATCTAATATATAAGTTAATTAAATAATGGAGGCGAGAGGGACAATGGAAACAACAACGCGCGCAGGACAAAATGGCGGCAGATCGTGTGACTCAGCACAGCAAGCCTTAACTTGTCCCCACACTCCGTCTCACTAAGCTCCGGCAACCGGCACTAGCGGTAAACTGGTACCGTTTAGTGTTTCGGGACCTTAACGGAACCGCAGTACCGATTTGCAATGAGTACTCGGCACTCGGTACCGGTACCGAGTGCCGAGTAGACTCATTAATACTGTTATTGTTATTAGACTATGAGTCCATCCATAATAACTATATATATGCTATTTTTATCGAAAAAATAAATATTCACTTCATACAGAGGAGAGAGAGAGAGAGAGAGAGAGAGAGAGAGAGAGAGAGAGAGAGAGAGAGAGAGAGAGAGAGAGAGAGTTTAGATAAAATTTAATTAGGAATTTCATCAGACGTCATTAAGATAAAAAAAAAAAACTTATGGGTAACGGTACCGGTATCGGTACTAACGGTACCTGAGTTTTCGGTATCGGTACTCAAATTAATGGTACCTGCCCATCCCTACTGCCTGGCTGCCAGGGTGGTCGTGGGTGGGTCGGAGTCTCTGGCGTGATGCAGTTGTCAGCTCTAACCATAAATGGATGACGCGGCGGTAATTAATGGTTATTTACTTTCAGTTTTCTAAGGGTTACTTTTATTATTCAAGGGTTTTATGAGCGAGTTAACCGAAGGGTGAATCAAAAAGGGTGAAAAATTTCCGGAATGGATGAGAAACATTTAATTTTAATTTTATTTCAAAACATGGCAGGTTACATATAGAACGTGATTGATATATATATCGATCGTCGATAGATCGATATATGTATATATTCCGTGGCCATATTAGCGGCTCTGGCATGTCGGAATAGGTATGAACGAACGACGGACTATATTAGACGGAGTGGATTACGGATGCCAAATGGACGATGAAGAAATTTTGAGTCTGGCATGTCGGAATATTCTGTAATACAAGTAAATATAACAAATGCAGAGATAGCATTAAGTCATGATGGCATTTTAAATATATGTTAATACAACACGTACATGGGTATTGCCGCAACGATGTTATATATATATATATATATATATATATATATATATATATATATATATATATATATATATATATATATATATATATATATATATATATATATATATATATATATTTTTTTTTTCGTCGATAGATCGATATATACCCGCCCCTGGTGGCCATACCGCCTCCGGCATGTCGGAATAGGTACGGACTATAATGGACGGAGCGGATTACGGATGCCAAATGGATGAAGAAGAAACTGTGTAACACGTCCTTAAAAGTCCGTTATGCGTCCGGCATGTCGGAATATTCTGCATGCAATTAGTGCTGTACACCATGTAACTGAAGTCATAACTCAGACGACTCTCATTTGGAAATTAACAGAAAAGGAGGAACACAGGTATATAAACAGGCGAAGCGGACATTTGTAGACGCCAATTAGACCAGACGCTACGTCTGCTACACCTCCTGACTCGTCTACTGCCCGCCGGGTACAGTGGCACGGCCTCTGCCAGCAGGGATGGTGCATATCACAGCCTCATATCACAGCTGGTTACAGTGGCACGGCCCCTGCCAGCAGGGATGGTGCATATCACAGCCTCATATCACAGCTGGTTACAGTGGCACGGCCCCTGCCAGCAGGGGTGGTGCATATCACAGCCTCATATCACAGCTGGTTACAGTGGCATGGCCTCTGCCAGCAAAGGTGGTACATATCACAGCCTCATATCACAGCTGTTTACAGTGGCACGCCCCCTGCCAGCAGGGATGGTGCATATCACAGCCTTATATCACAGCTGGTTACAGTGGCACGGCCCCTATCAGCAGAGATGGTGCATATCACAGCCTCATATCACAGATGGTTACAGTGGCACAGATGAATATCCCTGATAAAGTTCATCCCTATGGGGGAGGGCACGGGGGAGGGAGATGGCTGCTCCTCCTGCTGTTTGCCTCGCCTGGTGCGGACGGCCGCGGCGTGTCGGGGGCCGCGGTGGTCGTGTTGGCGGCGGCTCCCGCGGCCGAGGAGGAGTGCCGTCTCGCTGCTCTCATGTCCCCGTCCCTGCGTTGCTGCTGGGTCCAGCACGGGGCCGCCGCTCCCGGACCAGACGGCCTGGGCGACGCCAACGGCTGTGTCCACCCAGACATTGTGAAGCGAAGTAAAAGATAATTCATCCGATGACGCCTCGAGCCACGGATATCGTCCTCAGGCCACTGTGGGAAGGTTAAGAGGCGCGAAAGTTGCGTTGAGGGGAGGCGGCTGTGCTGATGGCGGGCGATGGCAAAGGCGGGAAACTCCCTTTTTCCTCCCTCCCTTCTTTCTTTCCATTTTTCTTTTTTTCTCAATCCCTCCGGGCCTCAAATACGTTATTGGGGAGAAAATCGTGTTACCACATGATTGTAAGCTGTCTCTGCACCCACCTCCTGTCTCCTCGAGGAGTGTCCACCTCCTGCCAGAAGCGGAGGCTCAGCGCGAGGTGTCCTCACCTCTGGTCAATACCTAGCCCTCATGTCTCTCGCCACTCCAGCCACCTGCACTCCACCTGATCATCTCCCAGCAGCCTCTCATTACCTGTCCACCCAGCACCCAATTTGCGGTTGCTCACCATTTTCCACATCCTGCCAAGTTGAGGGTTTGGGTTTCACTAATCTCCACCTCTCTTCTTACAGTTCTCACACAGGTTGGCCTCGTCTTACGCACGAGCACTTAGAACACAGTTTTGAATTCGATGACGAACAGACGCAACATTGAGGGGGGCTCCATTTCTGGTGCTATTATGCATGCTAGTGTATTCAGTTAAGATTTGGGATGAATAGAGTACAGTAGGTAGACCACTTTTGACTTCTGTGGTCTCTATATACCTGCTACACACAGACATACACTCTCTACATATGCTTACTCTGGGCCTTTTACGGTAAATATTAGAATGATTGTTTATTTTTCCATCACTATTGCTCCTCACCAACACTTTGGGTCTTACTAATGCAATCTTGGCCCTACACATTGTTGAGTAGTAGTAGTAGTAGTGATATCACACCAAAGCAGTTCAAGCCGAGTCAGACATTTGTGTTTTATGGGCTCCCCAAGGCGGGGGGTGGGAAGCTATCACAGTAAGTGCTAGTAGGACCCGGGAAAGTGAGGGGATGTGGCAGCGTTAGGGGGTGGGTGGGGGTTAGGGGCTGTTTATTGTTTGCCCTCGGTCTTGGAAAAACTGACCCACCTCGTCATCCATGACACGCCTGCCAGAACTCACCACCTCCCCCTATAAATCACTGACATTTAATCTATTTTGACATAATATGAGGAAAATATATTGGATGATGTACATGGAAAAGAACCAAACTTGCTCTTCTTCTCCTCTCTCTCCTCTCTACTCTCATCTCTTCCCTCCTCCCTCATCACTCTTTCCCCTCTTCTCCACTTCTTCCCTCCTTTCCCTCTCTCCTTTTCCCTCCTCTTTCCTCCCTCTTCCTCAGCTCTGCCTTTCCACTTTCCACCCTTCCGCCGTCCGGCTACAGAGTCGAGCGCGTCGCTCATAAGCACTGAGGGACGTGGGCCTTCACCTGCAACCACTGGACCCAATATTTATCGTTACAATTCATCAGCCACACTGCCGCCAGCCACACGGCCTCTCTCAGTGCTGTGCAATTCACCAACACCTGCACCGGGTCAATGGCACCATTGATTGCACCATATTTCGTTACGTTCACTGCACGTTCTACGCTACGATAGGTATAATGCATTCTGGGCGGCATTTATCGGCTATAGGATCTAATCCATGACACAAAAACAGAGGAGCTTAATCACAGCACGTCCTCCCTACGCTACATTACTAATACTGTAAGGCCATTACTATTACTACTACTACTGCTACTATTATTAATGCTGCCTCCTCCTCCTCCAGCGCTATTAATACTACTACTATAGTGCCACTACTAATAATAATACTTACTACTACTTTTAGGGGAGGCAGGTATGAGTCGTCAGGAGTGAACGGCCTCGTGTTCAGGAGGATATGAGCTCAACTCCCCGCCTGCGCCACCATGTTGGGATTGCTTTAGCCGCCGCCGAGTGGTTTAAACCACCACATAAAGGCCGTCCAGAAGACCACCTATCAACCCGGACTCAGATTTCTAGGATCAAAATGAGCTCTGGAGGAAGAAAGCCGAGCCAATGCAAGATGGCGCCAATTATAAACACTAGCCAGCGTGCCAGAACGGGCTGGCTGACTCATCAGGACCCACTGAAAGCAGCCTTGGACCGACCCATCAGGTCTCCACTGAAGAAGCCTATCTATGAAAAGCAATATATAAATAAAAAAAACACTACTACTACTACCACCCATGTCTATTTTCTCCTGACACATAATCATGGAGGCTCCATAGTTTGGAGGTCATTAGCCCCAACTCTGTTCGCTAATGACTGTGGCATCCAACCATATCACTAATACTACCTGACACTAAATCACCTATCATGCATTACGTCTAGATCCCCTTTCCTTCCCTACTCAAGTCACTCCCGACCCACCCTAATGTCACTCTCCACCACTGTGGCTTCATAGTCCATATTGGAGATGGTGGTGGCTTTGAACAGAGTGTCTGGTGCCCCTGAAACATGGGATGGCCGACCTGAGCAGGAGACAGGCGACACCTCATCAGGCGACAACGTGGCTCCTTGGCTGTTGCTTCTTTTCTGAGATTAGTTCCGCGAGGCGTGCGTAGAAGCATGGGCCCTGGGACCCATCCCGCCGGATGGTGAAGACGAGGGGGTGAAGCTGCCCTGATCCACATGTTGGATTCTTTCACCGTATGCCCTTGTCTTCTCCTGCTCGTTCCTGTGGTGGGGCGGTTGCAAGGCAGCGCTCACGGTGACAGGCAGCCATCAGGTCGAATATGCGGATGTCCATGAACGCCGCTGTCCGCGCACCCAGAATCCGCGGGCACGCATCAACCCGTGCCTCCTGTGAGGTATTGGCTGTCCTGTACCGAAGGTGTTCGCCGTCCAGGAAGCAGTGCCGGCTCGGTAGTGACGTCTTGGCATACCTCCCCGAGCATGCTGGCTGTCAGATCCCCTCACTTCATCGTGTCGAATACAGACGAAGCCTCCTTTTACATGTCATGGTGTGGGTAACATCATTTGCTGATCCACATGCACAGAGATCAGGCAGTCCCTCAATCGGCCAGCCATATCTCAGAGCAATGGCGTCGACAAATTCTTGTTTGAGGCTGAAGCCCTTTGCTCTGATTGGTAATGACGTTAGCCAGTTAGAGCGCCTGCCTCCTGTGCTGTGTATTTTCTACCCATTTCTGTGGACAGGTGGTGTGAAGACGGTCCAGCTCGTCTTTTTGGGCCTGTTGCCTTTCTTCTGAGATTTTCTTTTAATTTCTCTTATTTCTGTTTGGTCTATCTCGCCCTCTGCCTCCTGAGCGATGATCCTGTTGATGAGTGACCTGGTAAGGCTGATGGAGTTTTGGTTCTCCTTATCTGCCAGCTTCTCAGGGTTGGTGATCCCCATCCCACCCAGTCGTGGGGAAGTGCTAGCATATCCCTCTCTTCCTCCCCCAAAGCATGATATTTCACCAGCGCCGGCAAGAATACATTCTTGACGGCATTCTCCAGTGGTCGGAGGAGTGGACTGATGCCGGGGATGGTGCGCATCAGGAACGTCCACCGATGTTGGATGCCGTGGGTGTACGCTGAATAGGCAGCGTGTGGCTCAGTCTTGGCAATGGCAGACAAAGCTTCTATTTCCTTCACCCATTCAGCTACTTTGTCTCCTACGTACTCCTTCTTATATACCTCTGTCCCGATCACTGCACCTAAGTGTCGTTGTCCGTCTTTTGTCACAATAACGCCACTTCCTCTAAAAGTTTCTGCGGCATGGTCATAATGTTCAGGTTTGACAATAAGGACAGACTTGGTGGCGTTAGGGATGTATCCTATCTCAGGGCCGGCGGTGTTCACAGTGTCCCACCACCCTTTTAAGTCTGAGATTTTACCAGCACCTGAGAGGTCATCCGCATAAGCCACCTGTTTCACCCGTGTTTCTGCGAACGCGATTTCATTTTGGAGGACTGATAGGCCCAGGGCGTACATAGCCATGGCTATTGGGTCACCTTGTGTTGTTCCCTCAGATGATTTTAACACTTTCACCTTTCCACTGTGGCTATTTATGTATAAGTCAGTCGGGTATGTATAGGTATTTTCGACATACATAGCTAAGCTGGGGCACTTGGTTTTAATGTTATGTATCATAGTCTTTCTATTTATTGTGTTAAAGGCATTTTTGGCGTCAACAATAAGCACTGCTTCGCACTCCACGTGGTCGAATATCTCTCGCATGGCATGGACTGCTGCTTCTCCTCCTGCCTGCTGCCCCGCACAAACTTGGAGGTTCCCTGCTGCCATTCTCACATCTTCTTTGACGACAGCCATGATGCATTTGCCTACGATGCGCCGCAGGACTTCTCCGACTCCTATAGGCCTGCATCCCGGCCTCTTGTCCAGGGGAATGAGGCGGCATGCCGTCAGGGCGTCCACATAGTGGCAGCTGGAGGAGGCGAGTTTTCTTGCCAGTGCTGCAATAGTGTTGCGCAAGTCGCCAGCTGCATTGCCAAAGTTGGCGCTGCTCAGCAAGCTTCGCCATCCCCGTGCATCAAGTCCTGAGGGCCCCGCGCTGCCACGAGTCTGGAGGGCCTTCTTCCACACCATCTCTCCTGTTATCCTTTCGTATATAACTGGATTCGGTGGTTGGTGACATCCTGCCAGTCTCAGTCCCTTCAGGTCACTCGGTGGAGGATGTTTTTCCTTGAGTTGACTGATCGTGTCCCTGGTGAGTGGAAGCACACCCCGTGTGGAATTTTCTGACAAGGCTCGTGTTGCAGACGCAACGTTGCCTTGTCGCATTTTGTCTGCAAACTTTCGGGCCCTGTCTTCTGTGGAGGTGTTGTTTTGTTGGGTTCCGGGGAGCCTCTCCTGTATGGCTCTGGCTTCTCCAAGGAGGGCATCTAACTCGTTAGTTTGCCACAAGGCAACTCGTCTTCTTAATGCCTCGATATTTTCGGCTTGTTTGGTCTTTGGGTGTGCTTTTCGGAGGAAGAGATGGGGGAGAGTGAATACAATTTTCAGGGATAGGGGCGCCAGTGGTGTGTTCTGGATGTAGTTATTTAACAGGGTGACAATTTCTTTGATGATAAATGTCGTGGCTCCACATCTGGGTGGTTCAAAAAGATTTCTTGCAGACCACCCAACAACTTCAAGGTATGTGTCATCCACCCACCTCGTTCCTTCCCCCTCCGCTAGCCCCTTCCAAGCAAAGCTTCCCCCGACCTCCGCCGCGCCCTGTCCAGTCGAAGAGGAAGAGTGATGAGGGGGTGGTGGTAGTGGTGTTGGTAGTGGCAACATTGGAGGTGCCAATGGAAGGGGTGGTACCGGTTGAGGGGGATATAGAGGTGGCGGTTGTGCAGCAGCTCCCTCCGACACCCCCTCCCCCCGCTCACTCCTTCCCCGGCGGCCCTCATTGTCCCCGCGGTGTCGCGCTTCATCGTTATCCTCCCTGCTCTGATCCCTGCCCAGGGGATTTTGGCACCTGTCGCTCTTTTTACAGTTCGTACAGCGTCTTTTCTCCTTAACACATGCACAATTTATACATCTGTGATCTTCTTTTGTACAAACGCAGCATCTTCTTTGGCTTGGAGGGTCAAGCATTTATAAAATTATAGATATTGATATTAATGACAACAGGAATATTGGTAGTACATGTAGTAATAATGACTGGTTATTGATTATGATTGAAAGTAGTAGTGATATCTACTGTGGAATGACACTAATATTAATATTCCTATTAGTTTAGCGACATTGACAGATATATAGATAGGATTATAATCAATATAATAGGCTGACACATTGTTTTCAAAGGGTGAGAGAGAGAGAGAGAGAGAGAGAGAGAGAGAGAGAGAGAGAGAGAGAGAGTTGGGATGGAGATATTATCAGTGCGATGTGGAGAGATTTGTTAGTGTCAGCATGGCATCGAGGTTACAGAGGTTAGCGTAACCAAGGGGCGGTTGGTGCGGTGTGGGGAGCGAGGGGGCCGGGGGTATGGGCGTATAGTGTGAAGAGAGGGTGAGTGGGGAAGAGACAGGAGAGGTCGGTGTGAAGGAGAGAGAGAGAGAGAGAGAGAGAGAGAGAGAGAGAGAGAGAGAGAGAGAGAGTAATAATTGTAATTGCATCAGAACCACTACTACTACTTCTACTACCACTACTACTACTACTACCACTACTACTACTACAGCAACAACAACAACTACTACTACTACTACTACGACTACAACTACTAATACTAATACTTTCTGATGTTGCTGCTGATGGTACATCCGCTTTCCCTCATGTGACCGCCCTTTTCCTGCATGCACGTCGCCCATCTCGCCCCTTTACGCACATTCGGAGGCTGACGCGACACCTCAGATTAGCTCACTGACTCCTTGGGTTCCGGCGGCCCTCAACACATGGGGACGAGCCGCAACGCCTCAGTCAAGGGCGCTAAATAATCATTCGGTTGACATAAATCACTGCCGCTTCCTGCCTGTAAGTAGCTGGCATTCCTTTGATCAGGAAAGGGAGAAAAGGTGCACTTGAAAGGGGAGATAGAGGAAAAGAGGAATGCGTTTTGGGGAAGGTTTTAGAGTCATCCGTGTAGTGTTTTTATTTTTCTACCGAGGAGGAGCCAAAGCAATGGGGGCAAAATAGCGCAACTTATCATTTTCGATATTAATACAAAAGATACCAAGTGAATAAACAAATTTAGTTCCGTAAGCATTTCGATACTCTTCTTTCTTAAAGCGTTTTAGGTGAGTTAAGATGGGAAGGTGTTGCTGCATGAGGAATGGGTTGCAGGGATGTTGCGTCGTGTTTAAAGGAAAGGGTGGCGAAGGGAGGTGCACGGGAGGGCACGGGCTATATCTGTTAGCGAAAGAATGTGCTGCCTCGTGTGTAAAGAGTGAGGCGTGCCAGAAGGGAAGGAGTGAAAGGGGGTGTTAGCTGGTGTTTGAGAAGGGGAAAACGGACGTGCAAGAAATATGACAGAGATAAAAATATAAAAGACACGATGTGGCTTTGTGTGCGGAAGGAAAATGGAAGTAGTAGGGAAGAAGGTGGTGGAGGGGACGAGTCAGAGAAAGAGAATGGTAATGAGCTATTGAAAAAAGAGGTGAAGAGGACGGGCACGCAAGAAGGGTGAAAGGAGTGACATTACAACGTGAAAAAGATAGGCGGGAGGAGAAGGAAGGTGTAAACTAGTCATGTATGGGAGATCAGCATCCGCATCCGCACCCGCGGAACATCCGCATAATTTTTCACATCCGCATCCGCATCCACATTTCTGATAAATGAAACATCCGCATCCGCATAAGTGATGAAATAAACATCCGCATCCGCATCCGCATCCGCACCACACAAAGAGGATGTTGCGGATATAAGAACATAAGAACGTAGGAGTCTGCAAGATACCGGTAGGCCTGTACAAGGCAGCTTCTTTGAACCTAAGCTCCCGTGTATCTAACCCCACCTAATATCGCTGTCCATGAATTTATCTAATATATTTTTTAATGTGACAATTGTATTGGCACTCACCACATGACTGCTAAGCCTATTCCACTCATCCACCACTGTTAGTAAACCAATTTTTGCCTATGTCCTTGTTGAATCTGAATGTATCTAGTGTAAACCCAGTACTTCGTGTCCTACCCGGTTATCTTACCAACAAAACCATATGAATATCCCCCTTATTAAAGCCATCCATCCATTTATAAACCTCGATCATGTGTCCACGCACCCGTCGCCTTTCTAGAGAATGCAAGTTTAACAGTTACTGTTTGAGTCTTTCCTCGTATGGCAAGTTTCTCAACCCTGAATCATTTTAGTCATCCTCCTCTGCACCGATTCTAACATTTTGATAATTTTATTCATTACAGAGTCACAGACTCAGAGATCATAATGCAGATAACGGAGTACAGAGCTTGCAAAGCTGAAGAAAATGAATTAATGCATGTTCATTTTCTACTAAAATTACACCTTCTATTCATTTCCTATCAAATTTACACAACCTAATGTGTCAAAAAATTTGCGGAAGGGCAGAAGGAAGGAGATAATTTTACATAGTAACTATGTAGTATGTATGTATCATGTAAATTTGTAAAATTATGTATGTATTAAACTGTGTAACTGTATGTAATATATGTAATATTGCGTAGGTATGAAGGGAAGCAGCCTGGCCGGCAAAGAGAGAGAGAGAGAGAGAGAGAGAGAGAGAGAGAGAGAGAGAGAGAGAGAGAGAGAGAGAGAGAGAGAGTCTGAGAGACATTTCCGCGCGTGACCCCGGAGAGAGAGGTCGCACCTCTCCTGCTGCCCCCCAGGTTAAGCCCAGCGGCGTTCCGAGGCGCCTTGGGTGTAGTGGACCACGACCCCCTCCCCGCTCATCTCTGCGATCTCCATCTGCATGTCGGACCCTTGTGCAGTGGCGTCGCGAGGGGGGGGAAGGGGGGCTGGGGGACATATAACCCCGCCGCAATACTTCAGGGGCGCCAAAGTGAAGAATATAAAAAAAAAAATAATGTTCCGCATCCTGGTAAGACACAACATGTGTGGCTGAAACTCGTCAAAAAAGCTTTAAAATTACAAAATGCAGTATTGTGTGACAAAAGCAGCTTACAAACTGCAATAGGTAGGCCGTGGCTGAGTGAGTGGTTAGCGTGCGAATCCCCGCGCTACCACCTGGGATTTTTCAGTCACCCCCGAGTGGCCTAAGACTACCCACATGCTGTCAAGAAGACCAGCCATTAACCCAAACTCAAGAGGATACCGGCCATGTGAATCAAGAATGAGTTCCGGGGAGTAGCATGAGCTAAGCATAACTAGCGCCACTATAAAAAAAATTGCCTGAGCCATGAGGGGCTTGGGCCGACCACCAGGCCCAAGAAAAAAAGCCTACCGACGATAGAGGAAAAAATGTTAAAAACAAAAGTGCTATATATTGAATTACCAAAATTATGAACACATCCGCATCCGCATCCATCCCATCCTGTCGTCATAAAAAAAGTAACAGTAAAATGTTCAGACTTGTTTGAATACAATTGTAGTTGTTTGTTGATTTGTTATGAAAGTTGTGTTGACGTTGTAGAAATAGCGGCAGCAGCATTATGCTAAGAGAGAGAGAGAGAGAGAGAGAGAGAGAGAGAGAGAGAGAGAGAGAGAGAGAGAGAGAGAGAGAGAGAGAGAGAGAGAGAGAGAGAGAGATTCAGATTCAGATGTGTATTTCATTTTACAATGGTTATTCTTCACATTTATACAATAAAGTACATGAGCATATAAGTACATAGTAGCTACATCCTGTCCTGCCTCTATCTACGGCAAGGAGTCAAATTTTAAAATAGATTTTTAATAAAGTTATTAAAATTAAAAGAGAAATAAAATATTATAGTAAAATACATTAATAAAAGACTGAAAAAGATTACACATTAAACTGGTCACTAAAAAGATATTGGTGCAATTGCTTCTTAAAAAATGATAAAGATTGTGCATTCCTTATCGAGAGAGGGAGGCTGTTCCAGAGTGTTGGTGCAGCCACAAGCATGGATCTTGCCCGTGTATTGGTGCGTGCTTTGGGGACATGCAGCTGATGCTGCTGTCTGGTAGGAACAGTGCTCATGTCACTCACATATGGCAAATATAACAAATAGCTGGGTACATTTCCCTTTATGATATTATAGGTCATTACGCCTAGTTCGTACTCGTATTTTTTGTGCACCTTCAGCCAACAGAGTTCCCTTAACCCGGTAGCAGCGACGGGCCAAATTTGTGGCGCCACCTAGTGCAACTTGTGCAGCATAGTTTTGCAATTTTTTAATTTGCTGCATGTGTGTTTTATTAGCGTTGCCCCATATGTTTATTCCATAATTAATTATGCTTAATACAAATGACTGTACAACTGTAATTCTTGTCTTTTTGATAAAAATCTCTTTTATACGATTTATTTACATAATGGTACTAAAAATCTTAGTACTTATTTTGTTTATGTGCGTATCAAAAGTCAAGTGAGCGTCAAAATATACACCCAAGTTCTTCAAGGAGGTGCTGGGGATGATGTTACTATCATCAACCTGTAGGTGGATGGTTTGTGGGATCTGGGATGTCATTCCCCGACTTCCAATAAACATGCACTGGTTTTTCTTTTTTTGATAAAGTTTCCTCTCCTCTGCGAATTAGGTCTTGAATTATGTCTATCTTTCCCGTGTGTATGAACTGTGTGTCATCGGCGTACTGGATGACGAGGCAGTCAGAGACGTTTTGTGAGAGGTCATTTACGTACATTAAAAATAAGATAGGCCCGAGCACTGATCCCTGAGGAACTCCATAGGAGAAGTCTAATTTATTTGAAACAAGTTTGTCGATACGGACAGACTGAGCTCTATCACGAAGGTAATCACTAAACCAAAATGTACCTATTATCAGTTCCATTAGCTTGTTCAGTAATATTTGATGATTGACACTGTCAAATGCTTTCGACAAATCGCACAAAGTAACTAAGGATATGTTACCATTATCAATGTTCTTATAAAGTTTATTTGATAGTGTTAGTAGAGCGTTTTCAGTAGACAGTGCAATTCTAAAGCCGTGTTATGTGTTATTAAGGAGATGGTTTCCTTCAAGATGTTGGATTAGCTGAGCTGTTACAACTTTCTCCAGGATTTTAGAGATACTGGGCAGAAGTGATATTGGTCTACAGTCTTTTGGGTCGCTTGCATCTCCGCCTTTAAAAATAGGGACGACTACTGAGTGTTTCCATGGTGACGGGATTGTTCCAGTTGTTATTGAGGTATTTATAATGCATGTTAAGTACGTTATTATAAGTGGCAAAAATTATTTTGAGAAGCATTGGAATGCCATCTGAGCCATGTGCGGAAGAGTTTTTCAGTTGTTTCAGTACTAGTACAATAGTCTGGGAATCAATTGGTTGAGGTCTGAACATATCACATGTTGGGTTTATGGTGTCACATGCATTGAGTTGTGATTCATTGTCATGATATAATAAGTTTTGGCGTGATTTATCAAAAATTTCTTTCCCAACATTTGCAAAATATCTATTAAATCCATTAATTTCATCACTGATTATTCTTTCGTCTTCTAAGAGTAGTGAACAGGCTGTGTTTTAGTTACTTGGTACGAATTGTTTCAACGTGTTCCATATAGCACTACTATTCCCTCTGTCATCCTCTAGTTTTTTTTTATTGTAATATTCAGACTTGGGTTTGTTGATCAATTGCTTTACTTGTTTCTTTAGTTCCTTATAGTTCACTTGAAGAGCTGTGTTTTATCTGTTATTCTTAAGGAGTGTGTGTGTGGCGTTCCTCTCCAGCATCTTAGCTCGTAAGTCATGAGTGATCCATGGAGCGGGGGGCCTCTTTACTTCCCTAGTCACTAAAGGTGCACACACATTAAGACATTTGTTGAAACATTCAGTGAATATGTTAACCTGTATTGTCAGTGGCAAATATCTTGTTTAAATTAGCACTCTCCTGATAAAGTAAGTTACACAAGAATTCTGGCGAATATCTTCTTAGTTCACGAAAAGTTTTAAAAGTAGGTGCACGCTTAGCCTTTCGTAAGTTAATAGTTACAGTGATGAGTTCATGGTCGGCCACATGGCATGGAAGCGTATTAGAAACTATTACAGAATTAGATTTGTTGGTTACAATCAAATCTAACAGTGTGGCAGAGCTGGAAGTAATCATCGTGGGTTTGGTAATTACTTGAGTTAGTTTTGCATTTGCAATAATTTGTTTCAGCTCACTGCTATTTATTAAAAAAAAAATCACCATTAAAATCCCCTAAAAATATATATATATATATATATATATATATATATATATATATATATATATATATATATATATATATATATATATATATATATATATATATATATATATATATATATATATATATATATATATATATATATATATATATATATATATATATATATATATATATATATATATATATATATATATATATAAATCTCACCTTCTAAAATGACACATTTTAAAACATCAGATATATAGTCATATGTACAAGAAAGTGATTTGGGGTGTCGGTAAAGGCACCCGATAATGACTGTAGGAAACTTACAGCTTTGAACTGCCACCCACACGCCTTCCACACCCTGTGGTCTTACTGCGTCAAAGTGTATATCTTATATAGATACAAACACCTCCACCCCTACCCTTGTCACACCTAAAAATGTTATAGTTAGGTATATCAATATGTTCGTTAGGAGTTTCAGGTGATCACGTTTCACTTACGCATACTACATCAGTGTTTCTCTCTTTGATCAGCAGGTCTATCTCATCTTTGTTAGCCATAATACTCTGGGCATTAACATGATCTATTTTTACTTTGTCCATTTCACTCACAGATCTGGTGGCCCTGCCTTCTTTTCCGTATTCCTATTGATTGTAGTGGTGACACAACCTCTGCTTATGCCCTAGTCGATGACATAAACCACATCTCAGTCTGTAATGAAACCTACAATTAGCTTGCCGATGGAGCTCGCCACAATTGTACTGGGATTTATTTCAAGGAGCGTAAGCAACAGAAGCCCCGAAGTCTTCCTCAAACTATATTTAGCATTAGTTAGACCTCATCTTGACTATGCGGTTCAGTTCTGGTCACCCTACTATAGAATGGATATCAAAATGTTAGAATCGGTGCAGAGGAGGATGACTAAGATGATTCAGGGGTTGAGAAACTTGCCATACGAGGAAAGACTCAAACAGTTAAACTTGCATTCTCTAGAAAGGCGAAGGGTGCGTGGAGACATGATCGAGGTTTATAAATGGATGAAGGGCTTTAATAAGGGAGACATTCATAAGGTTTTGTTGGTAAGAGAGCCGGGTAGGACACGAAGTAACGGGTTTAAACTGGATAAATTCAGATTCAACAGGGACATAGGCAAAAATTGGTTTACTAACAGGGTGGTGGATGAGTGGAATAGGCTTAGCAGTCATGTGGTGAGTGCCAATACAATTGTCACATTCAAAAATAGACTAGATAAATTAATGGACAGCGATATTAGGTGGGGTTAGATACACGGGAGCTTAGGGTCAAAGGAGCTGCCTCGTACAGGCCTACCGGCCTCTTGCAGACTCCTGCGTTCTTATGTTCTTATGTAATTGTAACAACCATGCCTGTAGTTGTGTGCGGCGCGCGGCGCTGGTGAGGGGGGAGGATTTTCGGTCCGGCGTGATGTTCAGTCTCATGTTGGTCTTGTGGAGTACTGGCGTAGTGTTCGGTCCTTAGATCCTCCCATCTTGTTTGCGGCTCCTCCTCCATGCTGCGAGGTGGATTGTTTCGAACAGCAGCCCCGTGAGAGCGGGGAGAGACTCTCCTGACCGGCATTGAGTGAGTGTCGTAGTAGTTCTGGCGCTAGACTATCGGTGGTGCGGGGCGAGGAGAAAATCTTTGTGCTGCCGTATTATGGAGACGCGGCAAAGATCCATGTAGAGGCTGTGCGTAGAAGCTCAAAGGATATGTAATGTTTGGATGAGGAAGGGGTAAAGGTAGAGTTGCTTGTGAGTGAGGGAGAGGCGGAGAAGGAGGAAATGTGTGCATGTTTGCCGCGGAAGAGTGAGTGTTTGGCGCGGGGCGGGTTTTATAAGCACGTCCTTGGTGTTTGTGGTGCTCGCCTCGCTGCTGTGCACTTTGATCTACCTTCCTCTTTCTTACACTATAGTAGGCACGACTTTTTTCTGACATTTTCCCAATTTTTACAGAGAGAGAACCCTGGACACTGCTTTTTAAAGGTATTCAGCAACCTGATAACTCCTAACCTGTTTAGTATGCAAGATGTATCGTCCTCTACGTCAAAGCATAGTTCGTACATTTCCAGTACTGAGTATAAACTCTGGAGGTGTTTTGACGATATTTACTCCGTTTCTGTCACCCCACTTAGATAACTGTTCATTGTAATCCAATATTGTTGAGGCAATTTCAGGAAATTCTGGTATCGGCACTACCTGACATACATATATTTTCATTTCACTATTTTTTACTTTAAGATCATTAATTAGGGAACCAAGGCAATCAAGAATATTTTTTGGTGTTTTTTCATCAAGTATGTCATACAGTCCTCCGTAAAGTATGCACTCAGAGAGAGAGAGAGAGAGAGAGAGAGAGAGAGAGAGAGAGAGAGAGAGAGAGAGAGAGAGAGAGAGAATCATGAACGAACCTATATTATTGATTAAAAAGATCCTTAACACAACAATTATATGAAATCAGCATAGAGACAAACAATTATAAAAATGAAAGGCGAGAGAAATAAAAACGTGGAGAAAAAGAAAAAACTGCAGGGAAAGCGACAGTGTTAAACTAATAACCTACAAGTAGCGGGAAAGAAGAGCATGCGCCGGCAAGAAATGGTTTACTAGAACAACCGCCGCCATGGCTCCGTTTTCTTCCTGTTTTCCAGAACTCTCGTGTGTCTCATCCATGGAGGTAGAATTGGTGGAGTCGGCATCAGCCCAATTAAGTGAATCCGCCCGAGCTGTCATTTTTACGGCCAGGTGTCAGGTGTTGTCAGGTCAGGCTCCCTCTTAAAGGGCTCGGCCAAGCTCGCCCACCTAGTTTTCCGCAAGGCTTACGAGAGGCCTACGAGGCCTTGATTTCCGCCGCTGTATGGATTGATTTTTTTGTAGACTCATTTTTAATTCAGATAAATCTGTATCTAAGTCCTGTTTATAGGGAGGGGAGGTTTTCAAGTTGTTATGTCTATCCTTTAAGTTTTACGAAAAATAAAAGGTATTTATGAAATGTATACCGCATCAATAAATGAACGGTAATAAAAAAAAATCCACTATCATAATGGATGAGACGGGGTCTGGAGGTAGTGGCCGTGAGTTCTCAACTGGGTCGGGCATCCCGTAAATTTGACAGTTCGTCGGGTTCACCTCAATGAATGGGATTAGCGGGCCGTGTCGATTCCACCAATTCTACCTCCATGGTCTCATCCGAGACATTGCATTATTTACTTCACCTCGTATGCTCTCTCTCTCTCTCTCTCTCTCTCTCTCTCTCTCTCTCTCTCTCTCTCTCTCTCTCTCTCTCTCTCTCTCTCTCTCTCTCTCTCTCTCTCGTCGGTTTTAAGAGTGGACGGAGGGGAAAGGAAACGTTACATGGGGCAGAGAAGAGAGAGAGAGAGAACATAAGAACATAAGAACGCAGGAGTCTGCAAGAGGCCGGTAGGCCTGTACGAGGCAGCTCCTTTGACCCTAAGCTCCCGTGTATCTAACCCCACCTAATATCGCTGTCCATGAATTTATCTAGTCTATTTTTGAATGTGACAATTGTATTGGCACTCACCACATGACTAAGCCTATTCCACTAATCCACCACCCTGTTAGTAAACCAATTTTTGCCTATGTCCCTGTTGAATCTGAATTTATCCAGTTTAAACCCGTTACTTCGTGTCCTACCCGGTT
Organism: Eriocheir sinensis; assembly: GCF_024679095.1. Lineage (NCBI taxonomy): Eukaryota > Metazoa > Arthropoda > Malacostraca > Decapoda > Varunidae > Eriocheir > Eriocheir sinensis. The sequence goes on along the minus strand of NC_066532.1, from coordinate 10,199,534 downwards.
CTCTTACCAACAAAACCTTGTGAATGTCTCCCTTATTAAAGCCCTTCATCCATTTATAAACCTCGATCATGTCTCCACGCACCCTTCGCCTTTCTAGAGAATGCAAGTTTAACTGTTTGAGTCTTTCCTCGTATGGCAAGTTTCTCAACCCCTGAATCATCTTAGTCATCCTCCTCTGCACCTATTCTAACATTTTGATATCCATTCTATAGTAGGGTGACCAGAACTGAACCGCATAGTCAAGATGAGGTCTAACTAATGCTAAATATAGTTTGAGGAAGACTTCGGGGCTTCTGTTGCTTACGCTCCTTGAAATAAATCCCAGTACCCTATTAGCTCGATTTCTAGCTTGAATGCATTGTGCCCTTGGACGGAGATCAGAGCTCAATAAGACCCCTAAATCCCTCTCGCACCCAGACCTACTTATGAGTGTCATTTAAGCAATAGTTATGTGAGGGGTTGTTCCTACCTACACTCAGAATACTGCACTTCCCTACATTGAACTCCATCTGCCATTTATCCGCCCAGTCATATAATCTGTTGAGTTCACCTTGGAGAATACTAGCGTCCTGATCCGACTCAATTACTCTACCGATCTTGGTATCATCTGCAAATTTACTAACATCACTACTAATTCCTGTGTCTAAGTCATTGATATAAATAATAAACAAAAGTGGACCTAATACCGAACCTTGTGGGACCCCACTCATAACACATCCCCAGTCAGATCTTTTACCATTGATTTGCACTCTTTGCTTCCTATTGCTAAGCCACGCCTTGACCCAGTTCAAAACTTTACCCTCTACTCCGTGAGCCTGTAAGAGAGAGAGAGAGAGAGAGAGAGAGAGAGAGAGATTTACATAGATTTACATAGAAAATCAGACCACACAGACCCCATGGTCCAGACTTGGTGGTCTGTCCTTAAACCTAAGTGATTTTACATTAATCAGAAGACTCCAAAACGTTGCATTTCTACTCTAGTTGATATTAAGTTGAAGGAAGTGACTGTCGAGCTTATTTTTGAAGGAGTCAATCGTGTTACACTGGACCACTGACGGTGGAAGCTTATTCCATTCTCGCACTACAACGTTGGTGAAGAAAAATTTGGTGCAGTCTGAATTTACTTGTCTACATCTGAGTTTTACGCCATTGTTCCTCGTGCGCAAAGTGTCATCGATCATAAACAATGTTGATCTGTCTACATTCGTGAAACCATTAAGTATTTTAAAACATTCGATCAGTTTTCCTCGGAGGCGACGTTTCTCAAGAGAGAACATGTTAAGGGTAGAAAGCCTTTCTTCGTAGGATTTGTTGCGCAAGGAAGGGATCATTTTCGTTGCCCGACGCTGAACACCTTCTAATTTAGCAATATCCTTTGCATTGTGGGGAGACCAAAACTGTACCGCATATTCCAAGTGGGGTCTGACTAAACTGTTGTAGAGCGGGAGTATTACATCTTTATTCTTGAATACAAAGTTTCTTTTAATGAAGCCCATCATTCTGTTCGCTTTATTTGCTGCATCGATGCATTGCTGTGAGAATTTGAGGTTTGACGCGATTTTGACCCCCAAGTCTTTAACGCATTGAACGCTTTTGAGTTTAACGCCGCGCATTTCGTATTCGAACTTCTTATTCCTCGTTCCAACTTGAAGAACCTGGCACTTGTCTACGTTAAAGGGCATCTCCCATCTATCCGACCAAGCTGAAATTTTGTGCAAATCCTCTTGGAGGCTTTGCCTGTCTTCGTCAGTGAGAACCGAGTTGCCAATCTTTGTGTCGTCTGCAAATTTACTAATGCGGTTATTGAGTCCAACATCCACGTCGTTGATGTAAATAATGAAGAGCACTGGGCCAAGGACCGAGCCCTGAGGGACGCCACTAGTGACAGGCGCCCACTCTGAGTTAAATCCGTCAATCACTACTCTTTGTTGTCTGTTGCTCAACCAATTCGCGATCCATTGGTTTACTTGACCGTCAATACCTATTTGCTTTAATTTGTAAAGTAATTTATGATGCGGGACTTTATCAAACGCTTTCTGGAAATCAAGATAGACTACGTCCAGTGATTTTGTTACGTCATAAACAGTGAAGAGGTCGTTATAAGAGGTTAATAGGTTTGATAGGCAGGATCTTTTGTTTCGGAAGCCATGTTGTGAGTCCCCAATCAATGAGTGGCTTTCAAGGTAATTCACAATTTTGTCTCTAATTATGCCCTCAAGAAGCTTACCTACAACCGAAGTTAGACTAATGGGCCTGTAATTACCTGGTACTTTTTTGTCTCCTTTCTTGAAAATCGGTGTCACGTTAGCCTTTTTCCAATCTGAAGGGACGATGCCTTGTCGCAAGGACATATTGAATACGGTTGTGAGGGAGGAGAGTATTTCGCTCTTTGTTTCTTTCAGCAGAGTTGGATATACTTTGTCAGGTCCAGGACTTTTATTTGTTTTAAGTGAATGGAGAGCTTTAAGGACTTCATCGGTTGTTATTTCAAAATTAGGCAATGCATGCTCGAGATTTACAATAGTACTGGTGTTGGTGGTAGCGAGAGGAAGACTGTTAGTATTAAACACCGAGGAAAAGTAATTGTTTAAGAGGTTTGCAATGTGTTGGCTGTCAGTCACTAGTGCACCGTCGCTGTTTGTTAAAGGTCCAATACCACTTTTGATCGCCTTTCTGTTGTTTATGTAACTGAAGAAAGATTTCGGATTATTTTTACAGTTGGCTGCAATATTTTCTTCGTATCTACGCTTTGCCTGACCTACTAGTCTTTTACTCGTCGCCTGGCATCATTATAAAGTCTAATGTTTTCGGGCGTGCTTTGTTCTTTCTTTAACCTGTAAAACAATTTTCTCTCATTGACTGATTGTTTAATTTCGCTATTAAACCACGGTGGGCTTTTATTAGTGTTAATTCGCTTCTCGCACAAGGGGACGAATGTGTTCTGCTGAGTGAGTAAGTGATTTTTAAGGCTTAGCCAGGCTTCCTCTACGTTGCCGTCATCTGATAGTTGTATTTCTGTTAGTTTTTGTCGGATTTCTACGAAGTTAGCTCTTTTGAAATTGGGCACCTTTACTTTATTTTCAGTCACTGATGATTGAGCTTTAATGTCGACGCGCACTAATTTATGATCGCAAGAACCGAGGTGTTCTCCTACCGTGACACTATTGATTAGGTTATCTTGGGTTGTTATAACAAGGTCGAGTATATTATTTTGTCGAGTTGGCTCAGAAACCATTTGGCTTAGATAATTTTCTTCTAGAAATTCGATCATTCTATGTGACTCGCCTTCTGTACCTGACAGTGTCGCCCAGTCGATATGGGTGAGGTTAAAGTCTCCTAATATCAGTGAGTCGCTGTTATTAAGTGACTGCCTTAAGACGCTGTACATTTCAAGGTCGTCATCGAGTGATTGCCCGGGAGGTCTGTAGGTGACAGATATATTTAAGTTGACTTTTGCAATGTTTACTCGCACGCACAAATGTTCAACGTTACTGTTTCCCGGTGTTTTGTCAGTGGGTTGCAAATAGCTTTTGACATAAAGGGCGACGCCACCGCCTCTACGGTTTACACGATCTTTGTTGAAGAGTCTGTAGCCATCTATGTTGTATTCGGAACTTAAATCAATATTTGTGGTGTCGATAAATGTTTCGGTTATAGCAATTATGTCAAAATTTTCTGTTGAAGCAAGACATCTCAGTTCATCAAATTTATTTCTTAGGCTACGCGCATTGAAACTAAGGATTTTTAAGTTATCTAGAGGCTTAGTAATAGAGGTGGTGGTACTTGCGGGATCACGGTTACGGGTTTGTTGCGATGCACGGCGTCTATTTACACGGGTGGGGTGGAGGACGTGGCCGTGACTCGTTTTTGCTCGGATGACACGCACTGCTTCGTTGAGGAGCCTTCCGAGTCTGGCTGCCCTGATGGGAGAAAGGTGCAATCCGTCCCTGGAAGAGCTCATTTTGTCCATAGAAATTGTCCCATGCGTTTAGGAACTCCACGGCAAGCTCCCTCCAAAGTGTCTGTAAGCGGTTGTTTAGGCGGAAGGCCTTACTGAACAAGTCGCTCTCCGCCCAAGTCCGTGGTAGAACTCCTGAAATCAAAATGTTAGGGGATTTAGTCTTATACTGCTGGATGAGCCTACGGTACTTCTCCAGGAGTTCCTCAGACCGGGTCGTGGTGACGTCGTTCGTACCTGTGTGAATAACAAACAGTGAATCATTAGTAGCCTGGGGGGAGATCTCCTCAAGAGCAGCAGTTATGTCGTCGATCCCAGCACCAGGATAGCAATAGTTCCGTCTTCGACGAGGAACTCTGCCGCAGAACTCAACGACCTGCTGGCGAATCATGGAGTCACCCACCAGGAAGGTGCTCTCCTGCTCGTCCTCCTCCTCCAGAATGGCAAACCTGTTGAAGCAATGAACAGGATAAATCGCTTGTCTGGCTGGTTTGGCTCCTCCATTCACGACGGTGAAGCCATCATGGGCGGTGCCACTAGCATCCTCCCGTTGCGTGGTGTTGTCCGCTGGTGTCGACGGTACCGCTGAGGGCAAGGGGGCGGTTGGAGAAGGGTTTGGCACCACAGCAACGTTAGCCTGGATGAATTCCTGCAAGGAGGCAACAGTGCGAGAAAGCTCTATTATTTTATTCTGACCTGCTTCCATCTTAAGAACATAAGAACATAAGAACGCAGGAGTCTGCAAGAGGCCGGTAGGCCTGTACGAGGAGGACTTGACCCACCCCTCCCGTGTATCTAACCCCACCTAATATCGCTGTCCATGAATTTATCTAGTCTATTTTGAATGTGACAATTGTATTGGCACTCACCACATGACTAAGCCTATTCCACTCATCCACCACCCTATTAGTAAACCAATTTTTGCCTATGTCCCTGTTGAATCTGAATTTATCCAGTTTAAACCCGTTACTTCGTGTCCTACCCGGTTCTCTTACCAACAAAACCTTATGAATGTCTCCCTTATTAAAGCCCTTCATCCATTTATAAACCTCGATCATGTCTCCACGCACCCTCGCCTTTCTAGAGAATGCAAGTTTAACTGTTTGAGTCTTTCCTCGTATGGCAAGTTTCTCAACCCCTGAATCATCTTAGTCATCCTCCTCTGCACCGATTCTAACATTTTGATATCCATTCTATAGTAGGGTGACCAGAACTGAACCGCATAGTCAAGATGAGGTCTAACTAATGCTAAATATAGTTTGAGGAAGACTTCGGGGCTTCTGTTGCTTACGCTCCTTGAAATAAATCCCAGTACCCTATTAGCTCGATTTCTAGCTTGAATGCATTGTGCCCTTGGACGGAGATCAGAGCTCACTAAGACCCTAAATCCCTCTCACCCAGACCTACTTATGAGAGTGTCATTTAAGCAATAGTTATGTGAGGTTGTTCCTACCTACACTCAGAATACTGCACTTCCCTACATTGAACTCCATCTGCCATTTATCACCAGTCATATAATCTGTTGAGGTCACCTTGGAGAATACTAGCGTCCTGATCCGACTCAATTACTCTACCGATCTTGGTATCATCTGCAAATTTACTAACATCACTACTAATTCCTGTGTCTAAGTCATTGATATAAATAATAAACAAAAGTGGACCTAATACCGAACCTTGTGGGACCCCACTCGTAACACATCCCCAGTCAGATCTTTTACCATTGATTTGCACTCTTTGCTTCCTATTGCTAAGCCACGCCTTGACCCAGTTCAAAACTTTACCCTCTACTCCGTGAGCCTGCAATTAAAGCAACAGTCGTTGGTGAGGAACTTTGTCAAACGCTTTACTAAAATCAAGATAGATTACATCATAATTTTCATCTCTGTCAACCGCCTCAAATACTTTATTGTAGAAGGACAAGAGATTGGTGAGGCATGACCTACCTTTTGTGAACCCATGCTGCGAGTCGTGAATTGCTATGTTTCTCTAAATGCTCCTGAATGTTCCTGGCTATTATGGACTCCAGCATCTTCCCTATAACCGATGTTAAGCTAATTGGGCGATAGTTTGAAGCAACTGACCTGTCCCCCTTTTTAAAAATCGGCGTCACATTAGCTACTTTCCATAGGCTCGGCACATAGCCAGTATTTACCGACATCTTAAAGATGTCGGTTAGTGGGTCACTGATTATATCACCTAGCTCCTTTAATACCCTCGGAAATATCCCGTCAGGACCTGGCGACTTGTTCTTCTTAAGCTTATCTATCTCATCCTGAACTACTTGCCTGGTAATGATTATATCCCTCAATTTATCGCCATCCCCGCCCTCGTACACCTGAACTCTTTCCGGTATAGTCGTTCGATCCTCCTGTGTGAATACTGACAGGAAGTAGTCGTTCAACAATGTGCTCATATTTTCGTAATTTTCTACTAGCTCCCCTGTGTTTGATTTCAGCGGTCCAATTTTCTCCGTGTTTTTGTTCTATACATCTGAAAGAAGCCCTTAGGGTTACTTTTCGCCTCATTTGCTACTTTGATCTCATAGTTCTTTTTTGCTATCCTGGTGTTTTTCTTAACTAATCTAGATAGTTCTAAGTACCGGCCCTGAGATGTGTTTCCCATTCTTTATTTTCTGATAAATTCCTTCTTTAACCCAATCTCATGTTTTAGTCCACGAGTCATCCACTTAGGATCATTTTTTCCTTTCTAAGTGTTCGCTGTGGTATATGCTGTTCTTGCCCCTCTACTATTACTCTAACTAAATTATTGTAAGACATTTCTACCTGGTTCTCCTGGCTCTCCAATCCGCAGTTCTGGCCCTCATGAATCCCTAAATTATCCCAGTTTACCCCTTCAAGATATCTTCGAAGCCCCTCGTAGTTTGCTCTTCTAAAATCTGGCACTAACACTGGGTTTGGATCACGGGTTACCGCCCAGTCTAACCTAAAACGAACCGTTCTGTGATCACTATTTCCTAACTCTCCGCCCACCTCCAACTCACGTAGCAAGTTCCCATTATTGGTTAGGACTAAGTCTAATATGTTATCTCCTCTGGTAGGCTCAGTAACTACCTGCTTAAGGAAATTATCTTGTATAACTTCAAGAAAGTCCTCGGCTTCCAGGTCACCCACTAGATCTTCCCAGTCTATATTCCTATAATTATATTCCACCTTTAAGCAGACATTTCTACTAATACTAGCACTTCCAATCTCCTGTAGTAATATACTCGTGTCCTGCCTGTTAAGGTTGGGTGGCCTGTATATAACTCCTAGAGTTAGTTTTTCTTTCCCTTTGTAAACGTCCACCCAAACTGATTCTGAATCCATGTTAGTTTTGACTGAGTTGTTAACTAAACATTTAAGTGAGTCTTTAACATATAGCGCAACTCCACCTCCCTTTCTGCCCTTCTGTCTTTGTGAAACATCTGATTACCCGTTATTTCAAATTCTGACCTAATTTTTCTATTTGCAAATTATATCAATGTCTCAGTGATCGCTATTATGTCAAATTTTTCTGAACAAGCTTATCACCTTATTAAGTCTATCTTGTTTCTGAGGCTGCTGCTGTTAGTATAGAAGATTCTTAGCCCGTCCTCTGTTACTCCTCTAGAATTACTTCTAAGCTGCCTGGTTATATTATGAGCTAGATGTCCCTCCCATTGCTCCCATTACTCCTCCCCTCGCCTACACTAAAAATCCTCAGGGTACCAAGTGCTCGCTCAAGGGAGTCTGAGAGAGCCTCAACACCCTTGAACGTCAAGTGTATCCCGTCACGGGCGTAGAGGGCGTCGTTGCCAAAGAAGAGGTCCCAATTGTCGACGAACAGCCACCCATTGCGCTCGCAGTGCTCATCAAGTCTGCTGTTCAATGCTATCGCCCTGGACAGCCATCCATCGCCAACGCCCTCCTTGGCAGGACGCCACACTACTGGTGACCCACCAGCGTCACGTATCCTGCCTAACAATTCTCTAAAACGCCTGAGAAGGTCCTCGCTTGGCACACGAGAAACGTCGTTTCCGCCACAGCTGAGAAAGACAATGGGGTTCGATCCTCGCTTGCCATACACGCCTCAATCCTGTCTGATATATGGCCCACCCTGCCCCTGGGAAACACACCTCGTCCTGTTCTTATCCTTGGAGCAAAATACCTGTCAACATAACGAACCTGACTATCACCAACAACAAGAACCCGACGGTCGGAAGGGGGCCAGGAGGGGTGGGTGAAGGGGGAGGGAGAGCGGGAAGGAGGGAGGGACCTGCTGTGAAGAACGAGGAGAAATTGTGGAAGAGGTGGAAGGTGGAGAGGGGGAGGAGGAGGAGGAGGAAGAAGGAGAAAGGGAGGGTGAGGTGGTGGAGGGAGGAATGGACGAGGAGAGGGAGGAGGAAGAGGGGAAAGGGAAGGTAAGGACAGGTGTTGGAGGGAGGGACGAGGCGGAGGACAAGGAGGAGAAAGAGGGAGAGGAGGAGGAGGAGGAAGAGGGGAGAGGGAGGGACGGAAGAGGAAGGCGAGGGAATTTGAGGGAGGAGGGAGAGGAGGAGGAGGAGGAGGAGGAGGAGGAGGAGGAGGAGGAGGAAGGAGGAGTAGGTGAAAGGGAGATTGAGGTGCGGGAGGGAGTGAAGGACGAGGAGAGGGAGGAGGAAGAGGGGAAGGGGAAGGTGAAGGACAGGTGTGGGAGGGGATGAGCGAAGAGGCGGAGGACAAGGAGGAGGAAGAGGGAGAGGAGGAGGAGGAGGGTGGGCGGGAGAGGGGAGAGGGGGGGAGGAGGAAGGAGGAGGAGGTGGAGGAGGAGGAGGAGGAGGAGGAGGAAGAGGAGGAAGAAGAGGAGAAGGAGGGTGGGAAGCAGGAGATCGGAGATGGTCGAGGAGGAGGAGGAGGAGGATGGGAGGGCTGCTGTGGTTGAAGACAATACTAGAGGGGAGGTGGTCGAGGAAGTAGAGGAAGAGGATGGGGAGGAGGACGAGGAAGAAGAGGAAGAGGAAGGGAGGAGGAGGAGGGGCTTGTTGCTGCTGCACTAACCAGTAAGTGTACCTGGGCGGCGAGAGTCAAACCTATTCTCTAACTCTATGATCCTCTGATCATCCTTCTGAGTCTTAACGCAGAACCTACAAACGTCCTTGGAAAGAAAGTACTGCTTGGCCATAGAAGGCCACACCCAGAACAACGCTTGAGGGACGTCATGGTGAAGATATGGGCGAGGCAAGACGGAAACAATTAGGCGCGTTAAGACGATAACAAAGCAAGTACGCAGCTGCGGTGAGGTCGTCAGGTCAAAATGTATCTAGGAAAACAAACCAACAGCTGCTGTGAGGTCGTCAGGTCAAAAATGTGTATCTAGGAAAACAAACCAACAGCTGCGGTGAGGTCGTCAGGTCAAAAATGTGTATCTAGGAAAACAAACCACAGCTGCTGTGAGGTCGCAGTCAGGTCAATTCCCCGGGGAAAAGGGTGTGTCTCTGGTAAAAAGGCGCGGTTATTTCTACCCACCAAGACAAAACATAGGCCAATATTAATATACTGAGAAATCACTTATGTAAAGAAGATAATAACTGTGTTCACTAGGTTTGCGCGGAAAGTGGATTATCTAGTGTTTTTGTGTGGACTTAGAAATTAACGTAGCTTGGCGCGCCTGATTCACGTAGTCCTATTATCACAGCACAGTAAAGTATCCTAATAATAGGAGAAGAAAACACAAAAGCAATATAAAAAACACAAAAGCAATATAAAACCGTGTAGCACTGGGTTGGCGTGAAAGAATGTTGAATTTAGTGTAGATGTGGGAAGCTTAATACACTTGTCCTAGGAGTAACTGTGGATCACTATCTAACTAAGTAAATACTAAATCAGAACACTTAGCGGTCTGTAGTAGAAGGCAGGGTAATCCTCCTGGTTATGTAGTCCTCCAGTACAGCAGCAGTTACACAGAAGCACAGAACGCCTCACACCGCGAAAGCAGAGGAAAACAGAGGAAAGAGCGAGTTGGCACCACACAGCAGCGGGGCAAAGTCACGTGTGAACCCAAGGAAGGTCGCGCGCTGACTGAGGAAGGTCGCGCGCTGACTGTCTCTTCTTGCTCCTGCAGTCTTGTCTCGAGATGCTGCCTGGTGAGAGAAAGCTCTATTATTTTATTCTGGCCTTCTTCCATCTTCTCTTCCTGCTCCTGCAGTCTTGTCTCGAGATGCTGCCTGGAGAGACACAGTCGACAAACAGCAGAACGCCCTGTAAAAAAGTGAGCTGAGAAGCTACCGTTACAAGTACTGCACTTCTTAGGCGCCATCTTAGCTGAAATGAAAGAGATAAAAACACAGAGTGAAGGGGATTAGGAAAGGTAGTTTAGTAATGGAGGAAAAGTGAGAGAGAGGAGGAGGAAGGGATGTGATGTGAGTAAAGAGGGGGAAAGAGAGGTGTGTGAGATCAAGGAGGGTTAGGAAATAGGTGAGGTGGGAGAGAGGAGGAGTAGGAAGGATGTGAGGTGAGTAAAGAGGGGAAAGGGAGGCGGTGAGTGAGGTGAGATCAAGGAGGGTTAGGAAATAGGTGAGGGGAGAGAGGAGTAGGAAGAGATGTAAGGTGAGTAAAGAGGGGGAAAGAGAGGCGGTGAGTGAGGTGTGTGAGATCAAGGAGGGTTAGGAAATAGGTGAGGTGGGAGAGAGGAGGAGTAGGAAGGGATGTGAGGTGAGTAAAGAGGGGGAAAGGGAGGCGGTGAGTGAGGTGTGTGAGATCAAGGAGGGTTAGGAAATAGGTGAGATGAGTGAGAGGGAGTTTGGGAAAGGAGGTAAGTGGGAGAGAGGAGGAGTAGGAAGGGATGTGAGGTAAGTGAGGTGTGTGAGAACAAGAAAGGTTAAGAAAGAGGCGAGGTAAGGTGGGTGAAGGGATGGGTAAATAGGAAGTGAGGTAAGGTGAGTGAGGGAGGGCTTAGAAATATGTGGAGGTGAGAGAGGAGTAGGAAGGGCTAATCCTCTAGGGGATGAGGAGGAGCAAACGGGATGTGCGGTGAGCGAGGTGGGGGGGGGCTTAGGTGAGTTGAGGGACAGGGGTGTAGGAGGTGTTATTCGTCTAGGGGCTTTAAAGAGGGGGGAGGGAGGAGGAGCAGATTGAATCCTCAGGGAATTCAAAGGGTGGGTTGTCGACACACCCAAATCACGCGTGAGACACTCGGGAACACAAAGTCACACTCGGGACACACGAAACACTCAGAAACCCAAGCACAAGCACGACTAAACACCCTCTAGTCAATCGCAAAAACACCGGAAGTACAACAGCACACTCAAAACACTCTGAAACCCACGCAGAGCACTATAAACATCCAAATCACACGTAAAAACACTGGAAACACAACACACTCGAAACGCAGAACACTCGAAAACAGCCAAATCACACGCAAAAACACCGGAAACAAAACAGCACACTCAAAACGCTCTGAAACCCACGCAGTACACTTAGAAGCAGCCAAATCACACGCAAAACCACCGGAAACACAACACACTTGAATCACGCTGAAACCCCCGCAGCACACCGGAAACAGCCAGATCACACGCAAAACACCGGAAAAACAACACACTTGAATCAATCTGAAACCCACGCAGAACACACGAAAACAGCCAGATCACACGCAAAACACCGAAACACAACACACTTGAATCACTCTGAAACCCACGTAGAACACCCGGAAACAGCCAGATCACACGCAAAACACCGGAAACACAACACACTTGAATCACTCTGAAACCCACGCAGAACACCGAAACAGCCAGATCACACGCAAACACACCGGAAACACAACACACTTGAATCACTCTGAAACCCACGCAGAACACCCGGAAACAGCCAGATCACACGCAAAAACACCGGAAACACAACACACTTGAATCACTCTGAAACCCACGCAGAACACCCGGAAACAGCCAGATCACACGCAAAAACACCGGAAACACAACACACTTGAATCACTCTGAAACCCACGCAGAACACCCGGAAACAGCCAGATCACACGCAAAAACACCGGAAACACAACACACTTGAATCACTCTGAAACCCACGCAGAACACCCGGAAACAGCCAGATCACACGTAAAAACACCGGAGACACAACACACTTGAATCACTCTGAAACCCACGCAGAACACCCGGAAACAGCCAAATCACACGCAAAAACACCGGAAACACAACACACTTGAATCACTCTGAAACCCACGCAGAACACCCGGAAACAGCCAGATCACACGCAAAAACACCGGAAACACAAATCACAGAGGCAACCACAGGCAGAAACCACAAGCGAACACACACCAAACACGTGTCGGGAAATTACAGGCAACACACAAGGTCCACAAGCGAGAACACACAAACGCCCAAGAGCACGACGAAAACACAGGGCAAGCGATGTTGTGGGGCGCAGCGGGGTGAGGTCACGACCTTCTCTCAGCAGAGGTCGGGTGTGAATGTGAGAGAGAGAGAGAGAGAGAGAGAGAGAGAGAGAGAGAGAGAGAGAGAGAGAGAGAGAGAGAGAGAGAGAGAGATCCACGTGTAAATACTTTTTCCCCTTCTCAGGACCTAATTTATAGTATTTTATCTCCACTCTTTCCTCTCATCATCCTCCTCCCACTTTTTTTTTATTTTCTCACCCTTGTTTATTGTCTTTATTATTTAGTTTCTTTTTAATGACGAGTATTATTCACAGCTTCACGCGGTCTGTACGTGCATGTTTTTGGGGCTGACGACCAATTTTTTTTTTTTTTTTTTTTACGTTATGGTGTCGGTATGCTTTCTTGGTGTGGCCTGATGGTCCGTCTCAGTCTGTTACGTCGCAGGCAAGTGTTTATTGTGGCCACATCCTGCTTGGCTCATGCTGTCCCCCGGAACTCATATTTGATCCTCTGTATATAGAGAGAATTTAGAGGCCGCGTTGATATGACGGTTTTCAGGACAGCATGTGGGTAATTAGGTCACTCGACAGTGACTGAAAAATCCCAGCTTGTGGCGGCGGGTGGAACGCGAACCCGGGTCCTCCTGCATACCGCGCCTGCACGCCGACCACTCAGCCACCAACTCCACCGTGGGTTTTATGCACATCTCTAGTAATTATTATTTAATCATTCCTATCATTTATAACTATAAATAATAACTATATACAAAGGTCTTTACAGACCTGTATAAAGTATACATTTCGTGTGTGTAGGGGCGGGAAGGGGGGCTCAGCCTACACATCTCTTGTGAACTGTCAAAGGCTCTCCCCTCATGCTAATATTACTGTTTTTACCTCTTAAATTACGACGCAGCTTGAGTTCCTGTTGGGTTTTCCGTCAATCCTTCCATGCTAACTTCTTAGAACTGTCTAAATAAATGCATTGCACCACCCCCACGACCTCGCTGATCATTTTCTACACTAGTCCATCACTATGTTGTCCAAATTCCTAATGCAGGAGCGAACCAGTAATTCAGTCTTTTATGACTTTCGCTGCCAAACTAAGTTCAGCCTTCCTTCGGTTGTAATTCCTCCTTTGTACGACTTGAACGCTTTCATGAGGCTGGTATCAAAACACTTCTCCAAACTAATCTGACTCTCCTTTAATAAAATATCTCGTGTACTCTTCCTGCCGGAAGAGTGCATAGCGCTCATTTGCAACTCTTTCTGTTTAGCCTTTGAGCCGTTTCCTTTGTTGTAAGAAATATAAATAAGTGTGGAAAAGTCAAAAGAAACACACATCGCCTCGCGTGTCGTCAGAAATGGAAGGAAAATATAAATGGTTCAGATATTTATTCAACCTCAATAATTGCCTCAGTAATTACCTTCATGTTTCTTGGATTTTCCTCTCTCTCTCTTCCTTGAAATGCGTCACTTTGCCTTGGAATAACAAAATGACGATATCATAATTTTGCTCGGACCATTATTTTTAGCTTCCTACGTCAGGAAGAGGGGGAGGAGGAGGAGGAGGAGGAGGAGGAGGAGCAATGTCTGATCACGAGTGACTGGTCACGGGCGTTTACTGTGATATATAAAAATAAGGAAAGAAGAGGAAAATAAATAATTTGTGCACATGAAAAATTACAGAGAGAGAGAGAGAGAGAGAGAGAGAGAGAGAGAGAGAGAGAGAGAGAGAGAGAGAGAGAGAGAGAGAAAAATCCTTTTCTATCATTATCCCCACCACCTTCATCCCTCCCACCACCTACGTATATCCGAGTTTCCATCATCTCCTTTCCTCTATCACCACTGCTTTCTCCTTCTCGGGTACCATCATCATAACTATCGTCACTACCACCACTTATATCACCACCATCATCATCATCACCTCCACAATTACCAGTATCACCACTTCCATTACTGCCATTACCTCCACCATCCCCACCACTACTAACTCCACCATCATCACCACTATGACCAGTAACACAACTACCATCATTGCTACCTCCACCACCACCCAAAGTGCCACCACTATCACCGACCGCTACCAACTATATCGATCACAACCACCATCTCAGTCACTTCACAACTTCCTCCACCATCAGATGTCAATTTATCTTCGGCAGGTAGAGAGGATGTGTTGAGTGTTTTGCTAAGATTAAAAATGACCGCCGCCAACCGTCTAAAGGATGTAGATCGTGGGAGTCTCAAGTATCTCGTGTGGTTTCCCCCAAAGTGTCCGTTCTCCCTCCTTCTCCTGCTCGCAATCTCCCTTCGCTGCTTTAATGTTAAATGGAATCCCAGGAGATGACAGAAGCGTTCGGCGAGATGTTTTCCTTCTTTCCTCTGACTCCAGACTGAGATGGGTCTGGATCACAGAGTTATATATGTATATAACTTTGTGGACTGGATGGACTTGGGCGGATCCGTTAAGTATTAAGGGAAACATTTTTATGGGTTTATTTTTCTGAACCCTTTTCGTCGTTTATTTCATTACATTTTGCATGTATTGACAGTAAGCGAATCCTGATTTTTTTACTCTCTCTCTCTCTCTCTCTCTCTCTCTCTCTCTCTCTCTCTCTCTCTCTCTCTCAGTATTCCGTCCACCCCCCTCTCCCCCTCATTCCTCCACACCGGTAATGAACACACCTGCCTCCCCCACAGTGCCTGACGAGGCTGACGGGACACTCGTGAAGGAGATCCTGGATAAGGAGATTCATCCCCCTGAACACCATGCGCGGTGCAGTGAGTATTCATCACCTGCTGCCCATTCATTACCTGTAGTAGCTGTTTGTTACCTGTGCGAGCATTTGAATGGGGAAATATCAAGTGCTATCTTATTTCACAGCCGTGTCTGTACGTAAAGAAAGGGACATACACAAACAGGGGAGCAGATGGGAACACCAACAGGAAAATAGAAGGGAACACCAGCAGGTGAATACCAACAGGGAACATATGATAATACCAACAGGAGAACAGATGGGAACACGAAAGAGGGAACAGATGGGGTCACTAACAAGGGAGCACCAACAGGGTAACAGATGGGAACACCAGCAGGGAAACAGATTGGAACACTAACAAGGGAACATCAACATCAAAACACCATCAGGGAAAAGATGAGGACTCCAACAGAAGAACAGATAGGAACACCCTTATTTTCGCAATCATTATTATCACTGTTACCTGCTGGCACACTCTTTTTGGCTACCTAATGCAGAATATTCACTTCTATGATTATAATCTCTCTCTCTCTCTCTCTCTCTCTCTCTCTCTCTCTCTCTCTCTCTCTCTCTCTCTCTCTCTCTCTCTCTCTCTCTCTCTCGCTTTTCTTGGGGGTACTCTCACAATCGCCTCATAATTATCAGGTTTATGCCTTTCCCTCTCTCGTCCTCTCATGCAATACCCTAACTCCCTCTCTCACTCCCCATCCCACAACCCATCCGTCATAATCTTTCTCTTTTCTCTCCCTTCCTTTTCCTCTATCTCTCATCATGTTTCTTCTCCCACCTACAGCACCCTCTCTGCCCTTTTAACCACACTCCTCCTCCCTCTCCCTTCCCCTCCCATGACCCCCTTACACGAGTTTTCCTCGCACCACTCCCTCTCTGCTCACACACTCCCATTAACACGAATTTTCCCTCTCACCGCCCCTCCCTCCCCCAGACAGCGCCCCCCCCCCCTCACTTCCCTCTACTCCTTCCCCCCCGCCAGACCTGACGGCCTTCCCGCGCACCTGTTACTGTCGCTTCGGGACTCAACTGGTGTGTCGCGGCGCCCACCTCGCAGCCGTGCCGGACGACCTGGACCGCGGCACGACCAGCCTGTACGTGTATGTGTGTGTGTGTGTGTGTGTGTGTGTGTGTGTTGGGGGGAATAGAAGGTGGAGAGAACATGTAACCTTCCAGCCGTTTCCTCGCCAGTCTCTTCACCTGTCCTCTCACGTTTTCCTCGCCGGCAGACTTCTGGGGAACAACAGCATCGTCCTCACCGCTGACGCCTTGCAGCCCTACCGTCGCCTCACCCAGATGTAAGTAGCACAACCATTTGGTTTTCATTAAAGGAGGAGATCTGAGGGGAAAATACAAAGAGGAAAATGCCAGAAAACACTGCTCCAACAGAAACAGAGCATATAAATAAAGGATCAGTTTAGTCAAGAGAAGGGAAGCGATGCCAGCCAGCCCTTTGAAAGCATGCAAATCAGAGGAAGGAGAAAATACGAAGGAATGCTTCACCAGAATTTACGAGGAAAAAAAAGGGGGGTGGGGGGTACTGGGAAAAGCCTTGCATCAAGAGTGTGACAACTTATGACTGAACTGGACTAGAAAGTCGTGTGCATCGATGCCTCAGGGAGATGCAAAAAGTTAAAAATAAATGTTTTTAGCATCTCTCTCTCTCTCTCTCTCTCTCTCTCTCTCTCTCTCTCTCTCTCTCTCTCTCTCTCTCTCTCTCTCTCTCTCTCTCTCTCTCTCTCTCTCTCTCTCGATAAAGTAGTTAACTACCTTGAGTGTAATTCGCTAATCCTGGACTAGCAACATGGTTTCCGTAACAACAGATCTTGTTTGTCGAATCTATTAACGTTCTATAACGAGCTTTTTGCGGTCTATGATGTTTCTAAATCACTTGATATTATTTATTTGGACTTCCAGAAGGCGTTTGATAAAGTCCCACACTACAAGTTGCTTCATAAAATCAAGGAAATAGGTATCGGGGGTAAGCTTCACGAATGGATCAAGCACTGGCTAAGCAATAGAAAGCAAAGAGTTGTAATATATGGAGTGACCTCTGAGTGGATGCCACTCACTAGTGGTGTCCCCCAACGCTCTGTCCTGGGAATCGTTCTGTTCGTCATTTACATCAACGACATTGACCTTGGTCTCAATAATTTCATTAGTAAATTTGCGAATGTGACAGGCGGAGCCTACAAGAAGATTTGCGTAAAATATCAGATTGGTCAGTAAAATGTGAAATGCCTTTTAATATAAACAAGTGCCAGATTCTGCAGGTTGGATCTAGAAATACAAAGAAGGACTATGAAATGTGCGGCGTTAAAGTTAAAGGCGTTCAGTCGATCAAAGATATTGGCGTCACAGTCTCGTCTAACCTCAAGTTTTTCCCAGCAGTGCAACGAGTCCGTTAAAAAAAAAAAAAACAGGATGATCGGTTTGATTAAGATATTTTTTTTCATTCAAGAATAAAGATGTTATACTACCTTTGTATAATAGTTTCGTCAGACCTCATTTGGAGTATCCCGTGCAGTTTTGGTCTCCCCACCATGCGAAAGACATTGCTAAATTAGAAGGTGTTCAGCGTAGAGCAACCAAGATGATTTCTTCATTACGAAACAAACCCTACGAGAAAAGGCTGTTACATCTAAACCTGTTTTCTCGTGAAAAACGCCGCCTCAGAGTAAAACTGATCGAGTGCTTTAAATTAGTTAACGGTTTTACCAACATGGTTCCGACCAAGCTGTTTGTGATGGATGATTCGACGCGAACGAGAAACAATCTCGCTAAACTCAAATGTAGACAAGTTCATTCAGATTGCACAAAATTATTCTTCACTAATGCTGTCGTTCGAGATTGGAACAGATTATCCACCATCAGTGGTGCAGTGTAACTCGATTGCATCGTTTAAGAATAATCTTGACCGCTATCTCCTCCATCTAAATGTTCACTAGGTCAGTTTCAACGCCATGGTGGCCGTGTAACAACTGTCACCTAGGTTTAGGACAGACCACCTAGTTTGGGCCTTAGGGCCTGTGTGGTCTGGTTATCTATGTAATTCTCTGTCATTCTCTCTCTCTCTCTCTCTCTCTCTCTCTCTCTCTCTCTCTCTCTCTCTCTCTCTCTCTCTCTCTCTCTCTCTCTCTCTCTCTCTTTTATTTAAACCTAGAGAAGGGTACAGCCACTTGTTCCTGCCTGTGGGGTGCTGCTCGGTTGGAGTGTGTGGGGCGCTGGGAGCTTGAGAGCTGCCAGGTGGGGTGTGTTTAGGTTGTGTGCCTTGAACATTACACACAGGCCTGCCACATCCCTGGGCTCCTGGAGAGGTTGCAGGGAGCCACACGCGTGCTGAGGACCTGTGCGCTGTATCAGACGCTGGGCTCTGGCCTGGACACGATCCAGCGTTGCAAGATAGGATGGGGGGCAGGAGGACCAGGCGAGGGGGCAGTACTCCATGAGGGGACGTACTTGTGCCTTGTAGAGCACCTCAGCCCCCTTGGCGTCAAGTAGATGGGAGATGCGCCGTACACAGCTGAGTTTCCATGATGCATTTTTTGTTATTTTCTTAGCATGGTTAGTGAAGGAGAGTCCCACGTCAAACTCCACTCCGATAATGGAGATGGAGTCTTGAAGGGGTAACGTTTTCCCCTCCAGTTGTATCCTCGGCCTGGCTAGATTGTTGATATCTCGCCTGCGGGATATAATCATTGCTTGGGTTTTGTCAGGAGCCAGGGTGACTTGCCACCAGCCGCTCCAGGCGACAATTTTGTCGAGTGCCATGTTAATAAGACAAACTGTGCCTTGCCAGTCCTGTCTGTCGCTGGTGAATGCAAGGGTACAGTCGTCAGCTTACGCCTGGGCCTCTGGGATGAGCTGGATAATGTCATTGAAATAAACATTCTACAGTAGAGGCCCGAGTACGCTGCAGTGGGGCACGCTTGCATTGATGGGGTGCTGGCTTGAGGTGTGGCCGTTAATCACCACCTGTAATGCCCTGTCATGGAGGTAGTTCCCAATGAGTTGCAGGAGGGCGCCTCGCACACCTAGGCTCTTCAGCTTGGCGATGAGGCCTCGGTGCCAAACCCTGTCGAAGGCTCTAACTATGTCAAGAGCCACGACGAAGGTGTCAAGTCCCCTGTCCAGCGAGTGGTTCCATGAGGCAGAGTGAAGGAGCAGCAGATCTGCAGCAGATCTTCCCTGCATGAAGCCGAATTGCTTGGAGTTGAGGAGATGGTGGACATCGAGGAAGGCCGTGAGCTTGGTTGTTATAAAGGACTCCAAGATTTTCCCAACAGTGGAGAAGAGGGATACTGGGCGGTAGTTCTTTGGGTCCTGTTTGCCGTTTTCCTTGTGTATGGCCACCACTCTTGCTTTCTTCCAAACTGTGGGCCACTTGGAGGTAGAAATGATTGAAGATGGTGGTAAGTGGTAGGGTGATCTGGCCTGCGCATCTTCTTAGCAGGTGAGGGCTGATGTCAGGCCCTAGGGCTATCTGGGGGTCTGTTTGCAGCAGCAGATTTTTTACCTCCTCTGTGGTGACAGTGAGACTCTCCGGAGAGGCCCTGGTGAGGGATGGCAGCTTCGGGGGGGCGCGAAGGGGGTCCGGTACTGACATTTTGGAAGAAAAGTGGGCTGCCAGTAGCACCGCCTTGTCTTTGTCGCGCATAGTCATCTGGCCTGACGAGGGGTGGGATGGCGTTGTCAGCTGAGAGGCCTTGTTGTTGTTTCACTCCATTCCACCACTCCTTGCTACCCACAGACTGACCGCTGAGCTTGGTTTTAATTACTTCCTTCCAGCGTTGTATAGCCTGTTTTTGCACCCGGCTCATGTTCTTGTAAGCTTCTCTGTGTAAGGTTTTATTATGGTGAGAAGGATGGGACTCGTAACCGGCCAAGCCTTACTCTTGGTGTCTGCAGCTATCCTGCACTGATAGCCGAACCATGGCTGATCATTTGGTTTTGATCTGTATGACTGGCTGGGCACATATTCTTGTTGCAGAGACAGAAGAAGGCTTGTTAAGTTCTCCACTTGAGTGTTGACGTCTCCGTGGAGGATTTCCGTCTACACGATGGAGTCCATATTTGCCTTCAGGCTGTCCCAATCTCCCCGAGACCACGACCAGTTAACACGGGCGGTGGCCTCGTCGTGTTCTGTTGAGGTCTTGATGGTGGTGAGCACAGCAGAGTGGTCAGAGGAGCCAACCATACCTAGGGGATGACAGGTAATCACTTCCTCTGGCAGGTCTGTAATGACTGGGTCCAGGGAGGAGCCGGAGATATGTGTAGGGAAATCAACGTGGTTCGTGAGGCCGTACATGGTCAGAAGGTCTTCGAACTGCCTTGCCGCCAAATACTGATTCATGTCTCCCACCACAATGAGATGTTTGCAGGAATGCTGGAGCAGAAGGGTGTCGAGATTTGTGTGGAGGAAGTGGATGGGGTCGCTCCCCTGCAACTGTGGCCGGTAGCATACACAGAGCAGGATGGAGTCGCGTTGTCTTGTCCATAGCCTGAAGAATGCCATTTCGAGGTGACGTTCCATGTCGACATCGAGGGCCTCCACAGCAAGACCGTCGCGGAAGCAGACTGCGATGCCTCCGAAGGTACCGTGGGTTCGGTCTCAACGGTGCCATCTAGAGTACCCTTGAATATGCCCAAAGTTGGCGGGAATGGTGGGATTGAGGAAGGTCTCCACTGCGGCTATGATGTCTGGGGAGTGCAGGATAACATATGAGTGGGTTATATCTCCTATGTTGGTTTGGAGGCCTCTGATGTTAGTAGACATAATCGTCAGTTTCTCTTGGAAGGTTGGGTCGGCCGGCATAATTCCAAGGTGTGTAGGGGTGTTGAAAGGGATGAGGTGCTTGGCGCTGAGACGCTTGGTAACTGGGGAGAGGAGGCTGTGTGAGGTGCTTGTTTAGTGTCACAATGAGGAGGGAGGTGACGGCTGTCTGCTCGGACAACTGGCGCCAGATCTTTTCGTGCCTCTCTTGGCAAGGGACCACTCCTCTTGCAATGGTTGCAAAATTATTTGGGAGTGGTCCTACTAGGGGAGGGCAGGGACAGGAGTGGAACAGGGTGTGGGCGCAAGGAGATATAGGTGTTCCTGGGTCGGCTGTGGTGAGGTGTTCTGGGGGGAAGAGGATGACTTTGTCGCCGGGCGGGACTCTTGTTCCTCCGTGTGTCAGCGGTGTCTATGTCTTGGGGAGTGGGCAGGTTTGCGTGACTTCTTCGCTTGCGATGGTCGTCTGAGCTGTGACCGCTCGGTGCTGAGGATCGGGGATTGGCCTGAGAGTCAGGTATAGTGTTGATGGGGATGGATGAGGAATTGGATCTTGTGATGGTAGCTGCTGTATTCTTGGGTACAGCGCCTGATGATATTTGGGTGTTTATTACCTATGTATCTCTGGGCGGGCCAAGTGAGCTTGAGGGTGGGTTGAGTTGAGGTTTAGTTGTGTGAGGGGTTGATGCCCCAGCAGTGACAGAGCAGGTCCTGAGGGGTTTGGGAGGGTATCGGGTAAATCACTTTGAGTGGCGGTGGAGACGGTGCCAGTGGAGGCTTTCTGGAGCTGACGCGGCTTGCCTGAGGTCCACCTGTCGTGTGCTCCGCGGTGGTGGGCGACGTGGTGCTTCCAATCCTTGTCAGTGCTGTGTCCTCGGGCAGAGCAGGATGTGCTGGTGACGGTGAGGTTACTGAGGCTGCTCTGTGTGGCCGCGATGTTGTCGATGAAGTTCAGGATGGTTACTATCGCGTCACGGTTGTCAGCAATGTTTTCGGCGGTTTTGTCGAAAGAGGCGAGGATGGACTTGTACCTCCTGTTCTCCTTCCTAAGCTGCTCTCTCTCTCTCTCTCTCTCTCTCTCTCTCTCTCTCTCTCTCTCTCTCTCTCTCTCTCTCTCTCTCTCTCTCTCTCTCTCTTTAAGCTACTTGAGGGCATAATTAGAGACAAAATTGTGAGTTACCTTGAAAGCCACTCATTAATTGGAGACTCACAACATGGCTTCCGAAACAAAAGATCCTGCCTATCAAATCTATTAACCTTTTATAACGACCTCTTCACTGTCTATCACGTAACCAAATCACTGGACGTTGTCTATCTTGATTTCCAGAAAGCGTTTGATAAAGTCCCGCATCATAAATTACTTTACAAATTAAAGCAAATAGGTATTGACGGTCAAGTAAACCAATGGATCGCGAATTGGTTGAGCAACAGACAACAAAGAGTAGTGATTGACGGATTTAACTCAGAGTGGGCGCCGGTCACTAGTGACGTCCCTCAGGGCTCGGTTCTTGGCCAAGTGCTCTTCATTATTTACATCAACGACGTGGATGTTGGACTCAATAACCGCATTAGTAAATTTGCAGACGACTCAAAGATTGGTAACTCGGTTCTCACTGACGAAGACAGGCAAAGCCTCCAAGAGGATTTGCACAAAATTTCAGCTTGGTCGGATAGATGGGAGATGCCCTTTAACGTAGATAAGTGCCAGGTCCTTCAAGTTGGAACGAGGAATAAGAAGTTCGATTACGAAATGCGCGGCGTTAAACTCAAAAGCGTTCAATGCGTCAAGGACTTGGGGGTCAAAATCGCTCAAATTCTCACATCAATGCATCGATGCAGCAAATAAAGCGAACAGAATGTTGGGCTTCATTAAAAGAAACTTTGTATTCAAGAATAAAGATGTAATACTCCCGCTTTACAACAGTTTAGTCAGACCCCACTTGGAATATGCGGTACAGTTTTGGTCTCCCCACCATGCAAAGGATATTGCTAAATTAGAAGGTGTTCAGCGTCGGGCAACGAAAATTATCCCTTCCTTGCACAACAAATCCTACGAAGAAAGGCTTTCTACCCTTAACATGTTCTCTCTTGAGAAACGTCGCCTCCGAGGAAAACTGATCGAATGTTTTAAAATACTTAATGGTTTCACGAATGTAGACAGATCAACATTGTTTATGATCGATGACACTTTGAGCACGAGGAACAATGGCGTAAAACTCAGATGTAGACAAGTAAATTCAGACTGCACCAAATTTTTCTTCACCAACGTTGTAGTGCGAGAATGGAATAGGCTCCCATCAGCAGTGGTCCAGTGTAACACGATTGACTCCTTCAAAAATAAGCTCGACCGTCACTTCCTTCAACTTAATATCAACTAGAGTAGAAATGCAACGTTTTGGAGCCTTCTGATTAATGTAAAATCACTTAGGTTTAAGGACAGACCACCAAGTTTGGACCATGGGGTCTGTGTGGTCTGATTTTCTATGTAAATTTATGTAAATCTCTCTCTCTCTCTCTCTCTCTCTCTCTCTCTCTCTCTCTCTCTCTCTCTCTCTCTCTCTCTCTCTCTCTCTCTCTCTCTCTCTCTCTCTCTCTCTCTCTCTCTCTCTCTCTCTCTCTCTCCTTAGGATTTCTGCTTCAGTTATTCAGTACATATTTACTTCCCTCCCTCCCTTCTCTTTCTCCTATTTCCGTTTCACCTTTCAGTGTTTCGAACTTCGGTCCCTCCCTCCTTTCATCCTTTCCTTCCTGTTTTCTATTTCACTCTTCCACTTTAGTCTATTCCATTCCACGCCCTCAATGTTTTCTTTTCTTCCCTCCCTTCCCCTTATATATATTCGCTCACTCACCCGCACAAACTCATTAACATTGAGTGTTTATTTCATATATAGTGTTTATTTTATATGTATAGTAATTTGCACCACCATTTTTTTTATTTTTCCTCCACGTTCCCCTTTTATTCCTCTCTTCTGTTCTCTGTACCCCTTCCCGTCCCCTTGTCACCGTTTTTCCTTCATCCTCTGCTTTCCCTTTCTCTTCCTTCTCTTTTATTTTCCTTTAATTCCCGACGACTTTCGCTTTTTATTTTCTCTCCTAATCGTCCCATACTCCTGTATATCCATTCTGCTTCCTATATTCTTCCCTCTCTTCCTTCAACTTTTTCATTCTATTTTATCAACCCCACTCTTTCCCAACTTCCTAATTTTCTATTTTCTCTTCTCATTGTTAACACATTCACTTCCTTTCTTCATTCATTCTTTTTTTCTCTTCCCTCTTCCTTTTTCCCTGTCTCTCACCTCATCCTGTTCCTTTTCTACTCTCCTCCATCTCCTCTCTTTTCTTTACCTTTACATTCCCTGTCAGTCTCCACCATTGCTCCCTGTTTTCATCCACTCCTTCTTTTCCTCCCTTTCCGTTCTCCCATTCACATGTCACGTCACCTGTTTCATCTCCTGTTCCCTCACCTGTTTCTGTATCCGTCCATCACCTTCACACTTTCCATATCATGGCCTTACTCACACCTGCCTCACCATTCCCTGCCTCAATCTCACATCTCATTTGCTTCACATTTACCTTATTCACCTGAATCACTCACACCTGCCTCGCACACACCTGCCTCACACACACACACACACACACACGCACACACACACACACACGACACGGCCCGGTAGTTCAGTGGATAGAGCGTGGCTTAAAACTACCCACATGCTGTCCAGAAAACCACCTATCAACCCGGACTTTAGATTCTAGGATTAAAGATGAGGTCCGGGAGGGCAGCATGAGCCAATGCAAGATGGCACCACTATAAACACTCGCCTGAGCCAGAACGGGCTGGGCCGACCACCAGACCCCACCGGGAAGAAGCCTTGGGCCGACCATCAGGCCCCACCGGGAAGAAGCCTACCGGCGCAATAGGCCGCGACGTAAAGAAAAAAAGAAAAAAAACACAGAAGGACCGGGATGCGATTCCCCGGCCGGGTGAAGATTAGTTGGGTTTATCTTCTTTCACGTATAGCCCCTGGTCACCTAGCAGTGAGTAGGTACGCGACGTCAGGCAAGGTGTTGTGACCTCGTTGTCGCGGTGTGTTGTGTGTGAGTGGGCTCAGTCCTACCGAAAGATCGGTACTATGAGCTCTGTGCTCTTCCGCAGGGGAACGGCTGGCTGTTTCGAGAGAGACCCGCAGCAAACCAATAGGTGAATTACACACACACACACACCTCTCCACACTCCACACACACTCCACCCAGCTTCCCGCCTACCTGCCAGCACGCACACCACCACCAGTTATTAACCAGTTTGAAGTTTACCGCAGACTACTAAATTTCAGAGTTAGAAGATCAACCACCCCCACAGACCTACCAATGCCACTCATTAAAGAATTTGCAGCAGAACTATCCACTGCTTTGACCTCCATAATCACCGTATCACTTCAACAGTCCAAGTGCCCATCCACCTGGAATTCCTCTAACATCACCCCTATCGGAAAAAGCACTAACCCCACCACCTTCAGCGACCTGCGCCCCATTGCCATCACTCCGCTGCCCGGTCTCCTGTGCGAGAGCTTCGTGGCAGGCTGGGTGTACGAGGATCTGGCACCTGGGGTTGATGCGCGAATGTTTGGCCACATGCGGGCTTCCTCCACCACTCATTGCCTCACCAGCTTCTTAAAACTTCATTTACAAGAACCCAGACAAACGAAAAACTCTTCCGTCTGCACCTTCATCGACTTCCGTAAAGCATTCGACCTAGTGGACCACACAATAATCCTCTCCAAGGCAGCATCCACTAGCATCAGGGAGTGCCTCATCTCCTGGCTAGCCGACTTCCTCTCCAGTTAAGTAGGAGTAGGTAGGAAGACACCTACCGAACGGGCGCAAGCCACTCCCGGTGAGGTATATATATGGGAGGTGAGAAGGGAGCTGAAGCCCTCCAAAGACCCTTCCCATTACCTCACTAACCGTTTCCCTATTGTCTCACCAACACCGGAGAGTAGTTCAACATGCTCTCTAAAGACAGATCCTCTCTCTATCCACACCACACTACATTCACAAAACATACACACCATTTCCCAAAATTCAAATTTCAAAATGGCGCACATACACCAAGCCTCGGGGTCCCCGCCTGGGGGGGGGGGGGGGGGCCCAAATTACCCCAGGGAGGACTCCCCTTCTGGCTAGCGACCCGAGAGGTGTTCTAATTTTCATTCTGTGGAACACCATCTCTCTTCCTCTAAACCTCACCTTCTCTTCCTCATTGAAACCCAGGTTGATGAGGTTGCTGACAGCAATCTCTACTCTGTTCCATCCTACTATCTCTATCCTAAATTTCAATCCAAAGCTGGATGTTGCGCCTACGTGCGCAACGACATCACTTGCTCTCGTGCCCACAACCTTGATTCTTCAGAATTTTCCACCATCTGGCTAAGACGTCATTGTCATTCTATTACTAAATACATCTGTGCTGTTTATCTCTCGCCTAACTCTACTAACTATGTAAAATTCTTTGAGTACTTGAACTCTAAAGTGGAGCACATCTTGACCCACTCTCCCTTCGCTGAAATCTCCATCCTAGGATATTTCAATGTTCACCACCAGCTTTGGTTTTCATCCTCTTTCACTGACCAGTCTGGTGATCAAGCCTACAACTTTGCTATCCTCAACGATCTAGAGCAGTTGGTCCAGCACCCTGCACATATTCCCGACCGTCTTGGAGACAGGCCCAACATTCTAGACCTCTTCCTTATCTCAAACCCTTCTGCTTACTCTCTCAAATTGTTCTCTCCGTTGGGCTCCTCCGATCACAACCTTATTTCTGTATCCTGTCCTATCGCTCCTGTACACCCTCTGGACCCACCGAAGAGGTGATGCTTCTGGCATTTTGCTTCAGCTCGGTGGGACGACCTGAGGATGTACTTTTCCGATTTCCCGTGGAATGATTATTGCTTCCAGGAGCGAGACCCCTCTGTGTGTGCTCAGCGCATCACAGAGGTGATTGTTTCTGGAATGGAAGCATACATTCCACGTACTTTCTCTACTCCTCACGCTAAAAAGCCTTGGTTTAATCACGCATGTTCTCGTGCTGTCAAAGATAGCGAGGTAGCTCAGAAAAGGTTCCAGAGCCTTCGAACTAATGTTAACCATGAACTTTACATTTCTGCCCGGAATTGTGCCAAATCTATTTTCCGACTAACCCAAAACTCTTTCATTAATAGAAAATGAAAAAACCTTGCTTTCTGTAACTCTTCCCGTGACTTCTGGCATCTAGACAAAAACATCTCCAACTTCACTTCTTCATTTTTCCCTCCACTCCTCAGTCCTGACGGCAACACTGCCGGCTCATCTATCTCTAAGGCTGAACTCTTCTCTCAAACTTTTTTCTAAAAACTCCACTTTGGACGATTCTGGGCATATTCCTCCTACTCATCCCCCCTCTGACTCTCTTATGCCTGTTATAAAGATTCTTCAAAATGATATTTTCTATGCCCTTTCTGGCCTCAAACCTCAGAAGGCTTATGGACCTGATGGAGTGCCTCCTATTGTCCTTAAAAACTGTCCCTCCGTGCTGTCACCCTGCCTGGTCAAACTCTTTTGCCTCTGCCTGTCAACATCTACCTTTCCTTCCTGCTGGAAATATGCCTTCATACAGCCTGTGCCTAAGAAGGGTGACCGTTCCAATCCCTCAAACTACCGTCCTATAGCTTTACTTTCTTGTCTATCTAAAGCGTTTGAATCAATCCTTAACCGGAAGATTCAAAAGCACCTTTCCACTTCTGTCCTTCTATCTGATCACCAGTATGGGTTCCGCAAGGGGCATTCTACTGGTGATCTTCTTGCCTTCCTAACTGACTCTTGGTCATCCTCTCTTAGGCGTTTCGGTGAAACCTTTGCTATTGCGTTGGACATATCAAAAGCTTTTGATAGGGTCTGGCACAAATCTTTGCTTTCCAAACTACCCTCCTACGGTTCTTATCCTTTTCTCTGTACCTTTATCTCCAGTTTCCTTTCTGACCGTTCTATTTCTGCTGTGGTAGACGGTCACTGTTCTTCCCCTAAATCTATTAACAGTGGTGTCCCACACAGTTCTGTCTTATCTCCCACTCTCTTTCTGTTGTTCATTGGTGATCTATCCAAAACGAATTGTCCTATCCATTCTTACGCCGATGACTCCACTCTGCATTACTCAACTTCTTTTAATAGAAGACCCACCCTACAGAAACTTAAAGATTCAAGGCTGGAGGCAACAGAACGCTTAGCCTCAGCCCTTACTATTATTTCCGATTGGGGCAAGAGGATCCTGGTGTCCTTCAACGCCTCAAAAACACAGTTTCTCCACCTATCCACTCAATACAATCTTCCAAACAACTATCCCCTATTCTTTGACAACACTTTGCTATCACCTTCTTCACTACTAAATATCCTCGGTCTCAACTGGAAACTTCATATCTCATACCTTACTAAATCAGCTTCCTCGTTCTATACCGTCACCGCCAGTTCTTCTCCCCCGCACAGTTGTTATCCATTTACAGGGGCCTTGTCCGCCCTCGTATGGGGTATGCATCTCATGTGTGGGGGTGCTCCACTCACACAGCTTTCCTTGACAGAGCGGAGACAAAGGCTCTTCGTCTCATCAGCTCTCCTCCTCATACTGATAGTCCTCTACCTCTTAAATTCCGCCACCATGTTGCCTCTCTTTCTATCTTCTACGATATTTTAATTTTGACTGCTCTTCTGAAATTGCTAACTAGATGCCTCCCCCCCTCCTGCGGCCCCACTGCAAACAACTGGCCCAAGGGCACAAAAAAAAAAACAATAATAAAAAAAAGCTCGCTATTCGCTGCTCCCCCCCAAAAAATCAAAAGAGGTGGCCGAAAGATAAGTCAGTTTCGGGAGGAGAGGTGTCCTGATACCCTCCTTTTGAAAGAGTTCAAATCGTAGGCAGGAGGAAATACAGATGAAGGAAGATTGTTCCAGAGTTTACCAGCGTGAGGGATGAAAGAGTGAAGATGCAGGTTAACTCTTGCATAAGGGACTTGGACAGTATAGGGATGAGCATGAGTAGAAAGTCGTGTGCAGCGGGGCCGCGGGAGGGGGTGAGGCATGCAGTTAGCAAGTTCTGAAGAGCAGTAAGCGTGGAAATATCGATAGAAGATAGAGAGGCAACATCGCGGCGGAATTTAAGAGGTAGAAGACTATCAGTAGGAGGAGGAGAGCTGATGAGACGAAGAGCCTTAGACTCCACTCTGTCAAGAAGAGCTGTGTGAGTGGAGCCTCCCCACACGTGAGATGCATACTCCATACGAGGGCGGACAAGGCCCCTGTATAAGGATAGCAACTGCTTGGGGGAGAGAACTGGCGGAGAAGATACAGAACGCCCAACCTCGAGAAAGCTGATTTAGCGAGAGAGGAGATATGATATTTCCAGTTGAGATTTTGAGTTAAGGATAGACAGAGGATGTTTAGTGTTGATGGCGGTGACAGCTGAGTGTTGTCGAAGAATAGAGGATAGGTGTTTGGAAGATTGTGTCGAGTTGATAGGTGGAGATATTGAGTTTTTGAGGCATTGAAGGACACAAGGTTCCATCTGCCCCAATCAGAAATGATACCAAGGTCTGAGGTTAAGCGTTCTGCAGCCTCCAGTCTGGAGTTGTGTACTTCTTGTTGAGAGGGTCTTCTATTGAAAGAAGTTGAATAATGCAGAGTGGAGTCGTCGGCGTATGAGTGGACAGGACAGTTTGTAATAGAAAGAAGATCATTGATGAATAACAGGAAGAGAGTGGGTGATAGGACAGAGCAGTGAGGAACGCCACTGTTGATGGGTTTAGGGGAAGAGCAGTGACCGTCTATCACCGCAGAGATATAACGACCGGAAAGGAAACTGGATATAAAGGAACAGAGAGAGGGATAGAATCCGAAAGAGGGCAGTTTAGAAAGCAAAGACTGGTGCCAGACTCTATCGAAGGCTTTCGATATGTCTAGTGTAACAGGGAAAGTTTCACCGAAACGGCTAAGAGAGGATGACCAAGAGTCAGTTAAGAGAGCAATAACATCGCCAGTAGAACGCCCCTTGCGGAATCCATACTGGCGATCAGATAGAAGGTTAGAAGTGGAAAGGTGCTTTTGAATCTTCCGGTTAAGGATTGATTCAAAAGCTTTAAATAGACAGGAAAGTAAAGCCATAGGGCGGTAGTTTGAGGGATTGGAACGGTCACCCTTCTTAGGCACAGGCTGTACAAAGGCATTCTTCCAGCAGGAAGGAAAGATAGATGTTGATAGGCAGAGACGAAAGAGTTTGACCAGGCAGGGTGTCAGCACTGAAGCACAGTTTTTAAGGACAATAGGAGGCACTCCATCAGGTCCATAAGCCTTCTGAGAGTTGAAGCCAGAGAGGGCATAGAAAACATAATTTTGAAGAATCTTAATAACAGGCATAAAGGAGTCAGAGGGGGATGAGTAGGAGGAATATGCCCAGAATCGTCCAGGGTGGAGTTCTTACAGAACGTTTGAGCGATGAGTTCAGCTTTAGAGACATGAGACGGCAGTGCTGCCGTCAGGGTTAAGGAGAGGAGGGAAAGAGGAAAAAGTGAAATTGGAGGAGATATTTTTGGCTAGATGCCAGAAGTCACGGGAAGAATTAGAAGAAGCAAGGTGTTGACATTTTCTATTAATGAAAGAAGTTTTGGTAAGTCGGAGAATAGATTTGGCACGATTCCGGGCTGAAATGTAAAGATCAAAGTTAGCGGGATTTCGATGGCTCTGGAACCTTTTGTGAGCTGCCTCTCTATCTTTAATAGCACGAGAACAAGCATGATTAAACCAAGGCTTTTTAGCATGAGGAGTAGAAAAAGTACGTGGAATGTATGCCTCCATTCCAGAGACAATCACCTTTGTGATGCGCTGAGCACACACAGAGAGGTCTCTCTTCTGGAAGCAGTAATCATTCCACGGGAAATCGGAAAAGTACATCCTCAGGTCGGGACGACCTCTTCAGTGGGTCCAGAGGATGTACAGAAATAAGGTTATGACCGGAGGAGCCCAACGGAGAATGATAGTTCGACAGAGTAAGCAGAAGGATTAGAGGTAAGGAAGAGGTCTAGAATGTTGGGCCTCTCTCCAAGACGGTCGGGAATACGAGTAGGGTGCTGAACCAACTGCTCTAGGTCGTTGAGGAGAGCAAAGTTGTAGGCTTGTTTACTAGGCTGGTCAGTGAAAGAGGATGAAAGCCAAAGCTGGTGGTGAACATTAAAATCTCCCAAGATGGAGATTTCAGCAAAGGGAGAGTGAGTCAAGATGTGCTCCACTTTAGAGTTCAAATAGTCAAAGAATTTTACATAGTTAGTAGAGTTAGGCGAGACATAAACAGCACATATGTATTTAGTAATAGAATGACAATGAAGTCTTGGCCAGATGGTGGAAAATTCAGAAGAGTCAATGTCGTGGGCACGAGAGCATGTGATGTCGTTGCGCACGTAGGTGCAACATCCAGCTTTAGATTGAAATTTAGGATAGAGATAGTATGAGGGCACAGAGTAGAGGTTGCTGTTAGTAGCCTCAGAAACCTGTGTTTCGGTGAGGAAGAGAAGGTGAGGTTTAGAGGAGGAGAGATGGTATTCCACAGAATGAAAATTAGAACGAAGACAGCGAATGTTGCAGAAATTGATAAGGAGGAGGTTCGAGGAGTTATCAGGACACCTCTCAAGTCGGCAGCCAGAAGGGGAGTCCTTCCTGGGGGAATTTATGCCCCCCCCCCCCCCAGGCGGGGACTCCGAGGCGGTGTTTTCGTTAGCCCTTTTGAATTTTGAATTTTGGGAAAAGGTGTGTGTGTTGTGTGAATGTAGTGTGGTGTAGAAAGAGAGAGGAATTGTCTTTTGAGAGCATGCTGAACTGCTCTCTGGTGTTGATGAGACAAAAGGGAAACGGTTAGTGAGGACATGGGAAGGGTCTTTGAAGGGCTTCAGCACCCTCCTCGCTTCCCATATATCCTCACCGGGAGTAGCTCACGCTCGTTCGGTAGGTGTCTTCCTACCTACTCCTACTCATGCTCATACCTATACTGTCCAAACCCCTTGTGCAAGAGTCAACTAGCATCTTTACTCTTTCATCCCTCACGCTGGTAAACTCTGGAACAATCTTCCTTCATCTGTATTTACTCCTGTCTACGACTTGAACTCTTTCAAGAGGAATGTATCAGGACACCTCTCCTCCCGAAATTGACCTCTCTTTTTGGCCACTCCTTTGGCCTCTAGCAGTAAGTAGCGGGCTTTTTTTTAATATATTTATTTACGCCCTTGAACTGCTCCCTTAGCTGTAAAAAAAAAAAAAAAAGTCGCCGCCAGGCCGTACTTGTGCAGGAAGTGTCCTGCTTCCTGCCGCTGACGTGTGGGGTGCCCCAGGACACTAGGACGGGCCCATTGTGCTTCCTCCTCCTCATCAACGACGCTGTCTTGGACATCGAGCATCGTTGGAAGTACATTGATGACTCAACCATCGCCACGGCCATCAATAACAACAACCCAAACTACACCCACATCCAGCAAACTCTTGACAACCTCCTCACATGGATCACCATCAACGTCACCATCAACCACCAGAAATCAGTTACCATGTTGTTCGATTTTTCCCCCCACCCCCCACCCCAGCGACCACCCTCACAATAGGCAACTCCACTCTCAACCTGGTCCGCTCCACCAAATTCCTTGGCGTTATACTCGACAACAAGCTGACCTGAGATCCGCATGTCAACAACGTGGTGAGCTCTGCCTCAAACAGGCTCCACATGCTACGGCGCCTGAAATCACTGGATGTTCCCGCCCCTGAACTGGCAACCACTCTCAAGATGTTTATCCAGCCCAAATTAACATATACTTCCCCTGCCTGGTCTCCCTGCCTCACAGCCACCCAGCTCGGCCGCCTTGAGAGGGTTCAGAAAAGGGCAGTCAAGATCGTCCTTGGCACCTCCTACACCACCTATGACGCCTCCCTCGCTACTCTGCACCTCACCACCCTCGCTGCCCAGTACACCACCAGCCTTGAGAAATTTGTCGTTAAAATGCTCAACAACCCCCACCACCGCAACTTGCTGCCCCCCGACGCACCACCTCCTCGACGAGCCATACATAACTCCAACAAGCTAGTTCCCATTAGAGCCCGCACCGACCGTTATAAGCACAACACCATCCCCACTCTATTCTTGCTTATTAACCACCATTGATGTTTAACTAGTCATCTTATTTTACTAGTCAATTTTATCTTTTATTTTAACTATGATCTCTCCAAAATTTATCATTGGGTATGTTTTCTGTTATATTTTATATGTTCTCTTTTATCATATTGCACAAAGCCTTTGACATTGGTGCTCTTTTACTGTTCTATTAATATTTTTACTTTTTGATCTTTGATTCTGGTATGTATTTTCAGCCGTTGGCTGCATGTAACACTGAATAAATCGTTAATTATTATTATTATTATTAACATTACACACACACACACACACACACACATACACACAATCACACACACACACACACACACACACACACACACACACACACACACACACACACACACACACACACACACCTGCCACCTACCTGCCTCACACCTGCTTCACCCATCCCCCGCAGCTTCCTGGACCACAACGAGATCGCCGTCCTGCCGCCAGGTGTCTTCCGGGGCCTGCCTCTGGACAAAGTGTGAGTACAGGTTGCCCGGTACGAGGAGGAGGAGGGAGCATGGAAAAATGGACGAGTCGGCAGCATAAAGCCTGTTGGCTCATTGCAAGGCTGCCTGCTTTTAGTGACAATCAATTCGCCAGCCACTAGTGATCTGCGGGGAAAATTAAAGCACTTCTCTACCTACTCATGAATACGCTAAGTTCACTCCGGTGGCAGCAAAGTGACGAGCAATGCGATCCTTAAAGGAGTAGATCGTTTC
Organism: Eriocheir sinensis; assembly: GCF_024679095.1. Classification (NCBI taxonomy): domain Eukaryota; kingdom Metazoa; phylum Arthropoda; class Malacostraca; order Decapoda; family Varunidae; genus Eriocheir; species Eriocheir sinensis. Next base: position 10,165,748 of record NC_066532.1, on the reverse strand, counting down.
CACACTAACTGCTTTTGCAGGAAGGCTGTTCCAGTTACGGACAACCTTGTTCGAGAAAAAAACTCCTTCCATTATAATTATGTACGGTATCGCTTCGCTTGAATTGTTTTACCGTTGTTTCTTGTTCACGTGTTAGAATGTAGCGTGAAGGGTTTGGAGTGATTGATGTTGCTGAACTTATTACTTGTTCAAGTACTTGAAGACTTGTATCAAGTCCCCCCGCAGTCGTCTCTTATCTGACGTAAAGGGCTTGCGTCGCTTGAGTCGTTTTTCATAAGCGTGATTCCTCAATAATGGTATCATTTTCGTTGCTCGTCGCTCTACTCTCTCGAACAATTCATGTCCTTGTAATTAAAGGGGCCATAAATCCACGGCGTATTCCAGATGGGGTTTTACCAGCGAGTTATACAAAGATAACATTACTCCCGGCGTCTTATACACAATGTTCACTAATAGTTTTGAACCCGGACATAATATTGGCTTTCTTGCAAGCGGATTTGCTGAGTTTTGTGTGTTTCAAATCACTGTTGATAATGACCCAGAGGTCTGTATCCTCTTGCAATTTCTCATAACTTTGTCAGCGTTAAGGAACATTTTTTTTTTCTTTCTGAACACTAAGTGATCTGGTCTAGGAGAAGAAGGAGGAGGAGGAGGAGGAGGAGATTCTCCATCCGTGTAATATGTATGATAACTATTTATGGACCCGCAGTGCGTAACTTTACATTTGTCAGCGTCAAAGAAGGAGGAGGAGAAGAAGAAGAAGGAGCTGCAGGAGGTGGATTGAGGGGGAGGAGGAAGAGGAGGAGGAGGAGGAGGGCTGGTTAACAAAAATGGGACGTACAAATGAGTAAAAAAAATATAAAAAAAGAACGAGATTTACACACACACACACACACACACACGCACACGCACACACGTACACACACACACACACACACACACACACACACACACACACACACACACACACACACACACACACACACACACACACACACACACACACACACACACACACACACACACACACACACACACACACACACACACACACACACACACACACACACACACACACACACACACACACACACACACACCACACCCTCGCCCACCAGACTACCTCCCACTCTCCTTCTCTCACCTCCTTCACCGTCTCCCTCCAGGTTTCTCTCCTACAATCTCCTGCAGGACAGCGCCGCCGCCCTCGACGGCCTCCGCTCCCTCAGCAGCCCCCAGTACCTTCACCTCAGCTACAACAGGATCGCGGACATTGACCTCGTCCTCGATCTCGTCCCCGGCGTCAGGTCCCTGTAAGCACTGACAGCAGTAGTAGTAGTAGTAGTAGTAGAAGTAGTAGTAGTAGTAGTAGTCGAAGTAGTGGTAATTGTAGTAGTACTAATAATTGTGGAAGCAATACTAGTAGAAGTATTAGTTGTGGAAGTAGAAATAGTAGCAGTAGTATTAGAAGTAGTAGCAGTAGGTGTGGAAGTAGTAGTAGTAGTGGTAGAAGTAGTAGTAGTAGTAGTAGTAGTAGTAGTAGTAGTAGTAGTACATAAGAACATAAGATGAACATAAGAACATAGGAGTTTGCAAGAGGCCGGTAGTCCTGTACGGGGCAGCTCCTCTGAACCAAAGCTCCCGTGTAGCTCACGTGTATCTAACCCCACCTAATATCGCTGTCCATGAATTTATCCAATCTATTTTTGAATGTGACAATTGTATTGGCACTCACCACATGACTGCTAAGCCTATTCCATTCATCCACCACCCTGTTTGTAAACCAATTTTTGCCTATTTCCCAGTTGAATCTGAATTTATCCAGTTTAAACCCGTTACTTCGTGTCCTACCCGGTTCTCTTACCAACAAAACCTTATGAATGTCTCCCTTATTAAAACCCTTCATCCATATATAAACCTCGATCATGTCTCCACGCACCCTTCGCCTTTCTAGAGAATGCAAGTTTAATTGTTTGAGTCTTTCCTCGTTTGGCAAGTTTCTCAACCCCTGAATCATCTTAAGTCATCCTCCTCTGCACCGATTCTAACATTTTGATATCCATTCTATAGTAAGGTGACCAGAACTGAACCGCATAGTCAAGATGAGGTCTAACTAATGCTAAATATAGTTTGAGGAAGACTTCTGTTGCTTACGCTCCTTGAAATAAATCCCAGTACCCTATTTGCTCGATTTCTAGCTTGAATGCATTGTGCCCTTGGACGGAGGACTTCTGTTGCTTACGCTCCTATAAATAAATCCCGGTACCCTATTTATTCGATTTCTAGCTTGAATGCATTGTGCCCTTGGACGGAGATCAGAGCTCACTAAGACCCCTAAATCCCTCTCGCACCCAGACCTGCTTATGAGAGTGTCATTTAAGCAATAGTTAAGTGAAGGGTTGTTCCTTCCTACACTCAGAATACTGCACTTCCCTACATTGAACTCCATCTGCCATTTATCCGCCCAGTCATACAATCTGTTTAGTTCACCCTGGAGGATACTAGCGTCCTGATCCGACTCAATTACTCTACCGATCTTGGTATCATCTGCAAACTTACTGACATCACTACTAAAGTGGACCTAATACCGAACCTTGTGGGACCCCACTCGTAACACATCCCCAGTCAGATCTTTTACCATTGATTTGCACTCTTTGCTTCCTATTGCTAAGCCACGCCTTGACCCAGTTCAAAACTTTACCCTCTACTCCGTGAGCCTGTAATTTAAGCAACAGTCGTTGGTGAGGAACTTTGTCAAACGCTTCACTAAAATCAAGATAGATTACATCATAATTATCATTAAGTCTACCGCCTCAAATACTTTATTGTAGAAGGACAAGAGATTGGTGAGGCATGACCTACCTTTCGCGAACCCATGCTGCGAGTCGTGAGTTAAGCTATGTTTTTCTAGATGCTCCAGAATGTTCCTGGCTGTTATGGACTCCAGCATCTTGCCTATAACCGATGTTAAGCTAATTGGGCGATAGTTTGAAGCAAATGACCTGTCCCCCTTTTTGAAAATCGGCGTCACATTAGCTACTTTCCATAGGCTCGGCACATAGCCAGTATTTACCGACATCTTAAAGATATCGGTTAGTGGGTCACTGAGCACATCACCTAATTCCTTTAATACCCTCGGAAATATCCCCTCAGGACCTGGCGACTTGTTCTTCTTAAGCTTATCTATCTCATCCTGAACTACTTGCCTGGTAATGATTATATCCCTCAATTTATCGCCATCCCCGCCCTCGTACACCTGAACTCTTTCCGTTATAGTCGTTTGATCCTCCTGTGTGAATACTGAAAGGTAGTAGTCGTTCAACAATGTGCTCATATTTTCGTAATTTTCTACTAGCTCCCCTGTGTTTGTTTTCAGCGGTCCAATTTTCTCCCGTGTTTTTGTTCTATACATCTGAAAGAAGCCCTTAGGATTACTTTTCGCCTCATTTGCTACTTTGATCTCATAGTTCATTTTTGCTATCCTGGTGTTTTTCTTAACTAATCTAGATAGTTCGACGTACCGGCCACTGAGATGTGTTTCACCATTCTTTATTTTCTGATAAATTCCATTCTTTAACCCTATCTCGTGTTTTAGTCCACGAGTCATCCACTTAGGGTCAGTACAAGTAGATGTAGTAGTAGTAGTAGTAGTAGTAGTAGTAGTAGTACTAGTAGATGTAGTAGTGGTAGTAGCAGTAATAGTAGTAGTAGTAGTAGTAGTAGTAATAGTTGTAGTTGTGGAAGTAGTAAAAGTAGTAGTAATAATAGTAGTAGTAGTAGTAGTAGTAGTAGTAGTAGTAGTAGTAGTAGTAGTAGTAGGTGTGGAAGTAGTATAGTAGTAGTAGTAGTACTAGTACTAGTAGTAGTAGTAGTAATAGTAGTAGTAGTAATAGTAGTAGTAGTTAGGGTGGGTCGGGAGTGACTTGAGTAGGGAAGGAAAGGGGGATCTAGACGTAATAGATGATAGGTGATTTAGTGTCAGGTAGTATTAGCGATATGGTTGGATGCCACAGTCATTAGCGAACAGAGTTGGGGCTAATGACCTCCAAACTATGGAGCCATCCATGATTATGTGTCGGGAAAATAAACATGGGTGGAGGTATCATTTATGTAGTAGTAGTAGTAACGGTAGTGTAATCATGGAGACCTCCAAGCTATGGAGCCCTCCATGATTATGTGTCGGGAAAATAAACATGGGTGGAGGTATCATTTATGTAGTAGTGAAAAAAAAAAAGTAGTAACGGTAGTAGTAGTAGTACTAATGGTTGTAGTAATAGACGCCTTAGTAATAGCAGTAGTAGTAGTAGTAGTAGTAGTAGTAGTAGTAGTAGTAGTAGTTGTAGTAATAGTAGTAGTAGTAGCCGGCACTGCTTCCCCTGGACGGCGAACACCTTCGGTACAGGACAGCCAGTACCTCACAGGAGGCACGGGTTGATGTAAGTGCCCGTGGATTCTGGGTGCGCGGACAGCGGGCGTTCATGGACATCCGCATATTCGACCCGATGGCTGCCTGTCACCGTGAGCTGTCCCTGCAAGCCGCCCACCACAGGAACGAGCAGGAGAAGACAAGGGCATACGGTGAAAGAATCCAACATGTGGATCAGGGCAGCTTCATCCCCCTCGTCTTCACCACATCCGGCGGGATGGGTCCCAGGGCCCAATGCTTCTACTCACGCCTCGCGGAACTAATCTCAGAAAAGAAGCATCAGCCAAGGAGTTACGTTGTCGCCTGGATGAGGTGTCGCCTCTCGTTCTCCCTGCTCAGGTCGGCCATCCTGTGTCTCAGGGGCACCAGACACTCTGGCCCAAAAGCCACCAACATCTCCAATATGGACTATGAAGCCACAGATGTGGAGAGTGATATTAGGGTGGGTCGGGAGTGACTTGAGTAGGGAAGGAAATAGTGAGGTGGCTTATGATAATGATCGTTACCTGCTGGCCCAAAGCACCAAATTTGGCACACATATACTTTGGTACAAAGCCAAACTTTTTGGAGGGGGGTACCCGATTTTAAAGGTCAAGGTCAAGGTCAGGGCAAGGTCAAAGGTCAAACATCGCTATTTGTCTTTTTTTCAACTTTCTTATTAATTTCCAGTACAAAATGTGCTGCCATTATATAAATTACTGTTAATGGTCTTGAGGGAGTCATATATGTAATTCAAGCTATATTTCTTTTAAGTGTATATTGAATTGTAGATCAAGATCATAGGTCACCAGGTGTAATTTCAATATATATAACAATGAATTATTGGCATCAGTATTTATATATGAATTCTATTGGACAAGTAGGGCATTATTTAAAAAGACATTAGTGCAATAAACAAACGAGTTACATGCATGCTTCAGTTACAATACGATGAGTCAAGCATAACACCATTGCCTCCTATAATAATATGTACTGTAGATCTTTACCGGATGCGAATATTGCAGTGGTAATCAGACTACTTCCTATTTAATACGACATTCTTGCACTATTGTTGCAAGAATTGCTTACATGGACTACCTCTATAAAGCTCTGCATGCATATCTTCTTGGAAGGAGTACAAGAATATGGAAGGGTCGTCATGTTTCACAATCACCTCGGCACTGACATAGTGTTGTACATGTCAGGCCAGCTTTCTCGCATTTACAGTTCTTAACACACATAGGAACTGCTTTGCAACCACACTTTATGAGTTCTTTGCACGCAGCAGCAGCTGGAATTGTGGTCCAGATGGGATGCCACCCTGTGTCTGATTTGGACCATCCAAAACCAGCTGGGCTAGGGGCAGCAATGACTGGTTTCAGACTCTCTGTCCAGATACTGGCCTGGTACACACATCGGTTGACATGTTGGAGCAGAGCATTTTGTGTTGGTGGTAGCCTTTCCATTAGTTTCACTCTGTTAGGAAAGAGGTCTTGCCGAAGGTTATTAACTTTGCTATGGTGAGTTGTGTTGTCGTACATGGCACAGGTGAACTGCTCAATTAGCCTGAATACCGGAGATGATGTTTCTTGAGGAACAAATGGTGAGGACGATGCTGTAGTAAACCCTTCTGTCGAAATTGGGAGTGATTTCCAGGTCTTCCATGCTGATTTCTTTCCTTTACCATTAAATTGGGATGTTACATCACATCCAGTGAAAGCATGGAAGAAGGGTAGTGCTTGACA
>NC_066532.1:10124598-10154598 GCF_024679095.1 Eriocheir sinensis | reverse complement strand
TATTCCCGACCGTTTTGGAGACAGGCCCAACATACTAGCGGCCGTATGCTCGTCCACCGATGTTTTCCTTCCTAGCAGTGATGCCAGATCAAAGCCGTATGTGGAACACTCTTATCTGGTTACACTGCGATCTAGAGCTTTCGGTTATTGTTACGAGTACTACTGTTATGACTGCTTGGTCCCCCTCAGATTTCTGCGTCACAACAAAATCACAGACGTCGAGGATCGCGCCTTTGAGACCCTGACGAAACTGAAGGACCTGTGAGTATCGTGTTGTTTCCAGTTCTTGTCAGTTCCTGTTGTTGATTCTTCGTTCATTTTTTTTTCTCTCAGTTTACACTTTGTGCCTCTTTGGCTTTCACTTTGCCCCCACCCCAGTATATATTTTGCATACATTTAGTCCTCTTCTAGCTCTGGCTCTCTGATATTAATCGTAGTCTCTCTCTCTCTCTCTCTCTCTCTCTCTCTCTCTCTCTCTCTCTCTCTCTCATTAATGATTTTAGACTTGTTTTTTGCAAATTTCCTTTCAATTATGATATTATTAATCAAACACACACACACACACACACACACACACTAGATGAATATTGAGATTTTCATGTTACAACCTACATAAGTTTTCTTAAAGTCATTAATATTCAATTTAGTAATCTGTACTTCAGAAGAAGAAAAAGGAGATATATTAAACGAATGGAACCTGAAAAAAATGGATCATCGATAAGTATAAAACAAAGAGTTTTAGGTTATAACGAAGTTGCCTGTGAGGAACTAGAGGTGAGGGAGAAGGAAAAAGAGGAGTAGCACGGAGGAGGAAATAGAAAAAAAAAATGTTAAAAAGTTGCGAAGAAAGGAACGACCAATGAAGTAAATATAAAGTGTTTTTTGCAATAATAGTTTTGCTATACAGAAAATAACATTGAGGAAAAAAAACCTCATGAAGAAGGAAAGATTGGTGGAATGATTATTGGAAAGGTGAAGACAAGTTAACAGAGGAAGGAGAGAATACAAAATAAAGATGAGGTGGAGGAATATGAAATATTTACACACCTGATAAAGAAAGAGATAAACCAAATACAATCATCATTCTTTTCCTTTCAGTGAACTCAACTTTAACTTGATTCGACACCTTCGCGCAGACAGCTTCGTGGGACTACACTCTCTCGCCAGCCTGTGAGCGCACGCGCGCGCGCGCGAGTGTGTGTGTGTGTGTGTGTGTGTGTGTGTGTGTGTGTGTGTGACTAATATACTAACGATCTTTTGTGAGTATTTTGATCTTGTTCTTTTGCTTCCTTTTCTTGCTTTGATGGTTTTAATTCTCTTTTTCTTACTTTCCTCTTTTTCCTCTTTGGTTCCACCAATTTAAACTTCTTAGTGTTTCTTCGCCGAATTGATTTTTTTTTGTCTTCGCTTTTTACCTTGCTTTCTCTTCCTTTCCCCTCCGTCTTCTTTTCCTCCGTTTCCTTCTCCTTCCAGTATCTTGGTTATGTTCCGTCTTATTCTTTTACCGCCGCGTGTTTCCTCTTTCATCACCTTATCGTTCTTTCATCCTCTTTGTCCTTTTTTTTTTTTTTAAACAAAGGAGACAGCTCAAGGGCACACACACACACACACAAAAAAGCCCGCTACTCGCTGCTCCCAAAAAAGAATCAAAAGAGGTGGCCGAAAGAAAGGTCAGTTTCGGGAGGAGAGGTGTCCTGATACCCTCCTTTTGAAAGAGTTCAAGTCGTAGGCAGGAGGAAATACAGATGAAGGAAGATTGTTCCAGAGTTTACCAGCGTGAGGGATGAAAGAGTGAAGATGCTGGTTAATTCTTGCATAAGGGGTTTGGACAGTATAGGGATGAGCATGAGTAGAAAGTCGTGTGAAGCGGGGCCGCGGGAGGGAGGGAGGAATGCAGTTAGCAAGTTCAGAAGAGCAGTCAGCGTGGAAATATCGATAGAAGATAGAAAGAGAGGCAACATCGCGGCGGAATTTAAGAGGTAGAAGACTATCAGTAGGAGGAGGAGAGCTGATGAGACGAAGAGCCTTACACTTCACTCTGTCCAGAAGAGCTGTGTGAGTGGAGCCTCCCCACACGTGAGATGTATACTCCATACGAGGGCGGACAAGGCCCTTGTATATGGATAGCAACTGCGCGGGGGAGAATAGCTGGCGGAGACGATACAGAACGCCCAGCCTCGAGGAAGCTGATTTAGCGAAAGAGGAGATATGAAGTTTCCAGTTGAGATTTAGAGTTAAGGATAGACCGAGGATGTTTAGTGTTGAAGACGGTGACAGCTGAGTGTTGTCGAAGAACAGGGGATAGGTGTTTGGATGATTGTGTCGAGTTGATAGGTGGAGAAATTGAGTGTTTGAGTCATTGAAGGACACAAGGTTCCTTCTGCCCCAATCGGAAATGATAGCAAGGTCTGAGGTTAAGCGTTCTGCAGCCTCCAGTCTGGAGTTGTGTACTTCTTGTTGAGAGGGTCTTCTATTGAAAGAAGTTGAATAATGCAGAGTGGAGTCGTCGGCGTATGAGTGGACAGGACAGTTTGTTATGGAAAGAAGATCAATGATGAATAACAGGAAGAGAGTGGGTGATAGGACAGAGCCTTGTGGAACGCCACTGTTGATAGGATAGGTCTTCTTTTTATTATCTATCTTCTTCCATTGTATCCCTCTTTCTCTGCCTTCTTCATTTTTTTCCTTTCTCCAGTTACCTTTCTTTATAGACAGTATTTCTTTTTCGGTCTCTTTATCAAACCTTTACCGTCTACCTTCCATGCAACCCTTTATTCACCTCTTTCTTTTAAATGTATTCTTGCATTTCCAAATTCTGTGCACCAGATCCTTATATCCGATTTTTTCTAACTGTTCAATCTACCTCTTCGATTCCTTCATCCTTACCTTGTTTATGCCTATTTCATTTATATTCTTTCACTTCTTCCTTTTCTTTTTTTCATCTTTTCTTTCACCTTCGCTCACTTAATCCTCCTCCTCAATTTTTTTTACTCTGCTCTTCTTTCTACTTATTTACTCTTTTGTTTAGCGCCCCTCTACCCTCCCTCGACATTCATGCCCATTTTTTTTTTTTTACTAACTAACCGGCTATTTTTATCCACTTCCATTTCTTCTCTTTTTCTCTACACTCTTTTCTCTTCTCCCGTAGGTTTCCCCATTTTATTCATAATACTTTGCTTACCTAGTTAAGAATCTGGCGGCCCGTGTTCGAATGTTGGCCCGCGCAGTCTGCGTACAGCTCCCCAGTTGTTCAACATCTCTTTCAGCCTAGTCGATAAATGAATACCTGGGAAAACTTGAAGAAAGTAAACTGTTGTGACAAGGATGTCACATCCGCCCAGTGTCCCGGGTTAATGGGATTTTACCCACCAAAGGCCCAAGGTTTTCTCTCTCTCTCTCTCTCTCTCTCTCTCTCTCTCTCTCTCTCTCTCTCTCTCTCTCTCTCTCTCTCTCTCTCTCTCTCTCTCTCTCTCTCTCTCTCTCTCTCCTTCCCCCATCTTTATTCCCATCCTCCTTACCTTGCTCCCGTACCTTAGGCCTTCTGTCCTCCATGTCACACTTTCCTCTCCACCGCCTTCCCATCTTGATCCTGCCCCTTCCTCCCTTTCTCTCGTAACGTATTAAGCCTTCGCCACATCTCCTTCCCCGCAGGAACTTGGACAACAACCCGCTGCTCACCGTCCACACCACCGCCTTCAGGCCTCTCGTCAACCTCGTCAGCCTGTGAGTATAAGCTTGAAAATAGGTGTACAGGAGGAGGCAGGTGTGTGAGAGAATAGGCGTGTAAGGACGTGTGTGGACGACATGTGTGTCGCTGTAAATATGAGGCAGGAATGTCATGACATATATACGCATGGACAGAGGTCTCGTGATAGGCGTTGTGAGGGGGCAGGTGTGTAGTGACAGGTGTGTTGAAGGGCAGAACAGGTGTCATGACAAGTGTGTGGGAGGGTAAGTGTGTCATGACAAGTGTGTGGGAGGGTAGGTGTGTTATGACAGGTGTGTGGGAGGGTAGGTGTGTCATAACAAATGTGGGAGGGTAGGTGTGCTGTGACAGGTGTGTGGGAGGGTAGGTGTGTCATGACAGTTGTGTAGGAGGGTAGGTGTGTCATGACAGGTGTGTGGGAGGGTAGGTGTGCCGTGACAGGTGTGTGGGAGGGTAGGTGTGTCATGACAAGTGTGTGGGAGGGTAGGTGTGCCGTGACAGGTGTGTGGGAGGGTAGGTGGGCCGTGACAGGTGTGTGGGAGGGTAGGTGGGCCGTGACAGGTGTGTGGGAGGGTAGGTGTGCCGTGGCAGGTGTGTGGGAGGGTAGGTGGGCCGTGACAGGTGTGTCATGACAAGTGTGTGGGAGGGTAGGTGTGTCATGACAAGTGTGTGGGAGGGTAGGTGTGCCGTGACAGGTGTGTGGGAGGGTAGGTGTGCCGTGACAGGTGTGTGGGAGGGTTGGTGTGTCATGACAGGTATGTGGAAGGGTAGGTATGCCGTGACAGGTGTGTGGGAGGGTAGGTGTGTCTTGACAAGTGTGTGGGAGGGTAGGTGTGTCATGACTAGTGTGTGGGAGGGTAGGTGTGTCATGACAGGTGTGTGGGAGGGTAGGTGTGTCATGACAGGTGTGTGGGAAGGTAGGTTTGCCGTGACAGGTGTGTGGGGGGTAGGTGGGCCTTGACAGGTGTGTGGGAGGGTAGGTGTGCTATGACAGGTGTATAGGAGGGTAGGTGGACCGTGACAGGTGTGTGGGAGAGTAGGTGGGCCGTGACAGGTGTGTCATGGCAAGTGTGTGGGAGCGTAGGTGTGCCGTGACAGGTGTGTGGCAGGGTAGGTGTGCCATGACAGGTGTGTTAGAGGGTTAGTGTGTCATGATAGGTATGTGGGAGGGTAGGTATGCCGTGACAGGTGTGTGGGAGGGTAGGTGTGTCTTGACAAGTGTGTGGGAGGGTAGGTGTGTCATGACAAGTGTGTGGGAGGGTAGGTGTGTCATGACAGGTGTGTGGGAGGGTAGGTGTGCCGTGACAGGTGTGTGGGAGGGTAGGTGTGTCATGACAAGTGCGTGGGAGGGTAGGTGTGCCGTGACAGGTGTGTGGGAGGGTAGGTGTGCCGTGACAGGTGTGGGGGGAGTTGGTGTGTCATGACAGTTGTGTGGGAGGATAGGTGTGTCATAATAGGTGTACGGGAGGGTAGGTGTTCCGTGACAGGTGTGTGGGAGGGTAGGTGTGCCGTGACAGGTGTGTGAGAGGGTTGGTGTGTCATGTCAGGTGTGGAAGGGTAGTTGTACCGTGACAGGTGTGTGGGAGAGTTCGTGTGTCATGTCAGGTGTTTTGGAGGGTAGGTGTGCCGTGACAGGTGTGTGGGAAGGTAGGTGTGCTGTGACAGGTGTGTGGGAGGGTTGGTGTGTCATGTCAGGTGTGTGGGAGGGTAGGCGTACCGTGACAGATGTGTGGGAAGGTAGGTGTGCCGTGACGTGTGTGAGACGGTTGGTGTGTCATGACAGGTGTGTGGGAGAGTAGGTGTGCCGTGACAGGTGTGTGGGAGGGTAGGTGGGCCGTGACAGGGGTGTCGTGACAAGTGTGTGGGAGGGTAGGTGTGCCGTGACAGGTGTGTGGGAGGGTAGGTGTGCCATGACATGTGTGTGGGAGGTATAGTGTGTCATGACAGGTATGTGGGAGGGTAGGTATGCCGTGGCAGGTGTGTGGGAGGGTAGGTGTGTCTTCACAAATGTGTGGGAGGGTAGGTGTGTCATGACAAGTGTGTGGAAGGGTAGGTGTGTCATGACAGATGTGTGGGAGGGTAGGTGTGCCGTGACAGGTGTGTGGAAGTGTAGGTGTGACATGACAAGTGCGTGGGAGGGTAGGTGTGCCGTGACAGGTGTGTGGGAGGGTAGGTGTGCCGTGACAGGTGTGGGGGGGAGTTGGTGTGTCATGACAGGTGTGTGGGAGGATAGGTGTGTCATAACAGGTGTGCGGGATGGTAGGTGTTCCGTGACAGGTGTGTGGGAGGGTAGGTGTGCCGTGACAGGTGTGTGCGACGGTTGGTGTGTCATGTCAGGTGTTTGGGAGGGTAGATGTGCCGTGACAGGTGTGTGGGAAGGTAGGTGTGCTGTGACAGGTGTGTGGGAGGGTTAGTGTGTCATGTCAGGTGTGTGGGAGGGTAGATGTGCCGTGACAGGTGTGTGGTTTAGGTGTTTCTGACAGGTGTGTGGGAAGGTAGGTGTGTCATGTCAGGTGTGGGAGAGTAGGTGTGCCGTGACAGGTGTGTGGGAGGGTAGGTGTGTAATGACAAGTGTGTGGGAGGGTAGGTGTGTCATGACAGGTGTGTGGGAGGGTTGGTGTGTCATGACAGGTGTGTGTGAGGGTAGGTTTTCCGTTACAGGTGTGTGGGAGGGTAGGTGTGTCATGACAAGTAAGGGTGGAGAGGTGTGTCATGACAATTGTGTGGGAGGGTAGGTGTGCCGTGACAGGTGTGTGGGAGGGTAGGTGGGCCGTGACAGGTGTGTGGGAGGGTAGGTGGGCCTTGACAGGTGTGTGGGAGGGTAGGTGTGCTATAACAGGTGTATAGGAGGGTAGGTGGGCCGTGACAGGTGTGTGGGAGGGTAGGTGGGCCGTGACAGGTGTGTCATGGCAAGTGTGTGAGTGGGTGTGCCATGACAGGTGTGTTGGTAGGTGTGCAGTGACATGTGTGTGGGAGGGTAGGTGTGTCTTGACAAGTGTGTGGGGGTGTGTCATGACAGTTGTGTGGGAGGATAGGTGTGTCATATATAGGTGGAATGGGGTAGGTGTTCCGTGACAGGTGTGTGGGAGGGTGGGTGTGCCTGACAGGTGTGTGAGAGGGTTGGTGTGTCATGTCAGGTGTGGAAGGGTGTTGTACCGTGACAGGTGTGTGGGAGAGTTCGTGTGTCATCAGGTGTTTTGAGGGGAGGGTAGTGTGCAGTGTGGGAAGGTAGGTGTGCTGTGACAGGTGTGTGGGAGGGTTGGTGTGTCATGTCAGGTGTGTGGGAGGGTGTCGTGACAGGTGTGTGGGTGTGTGGAAGGGTAGGTGTGTCATGACAGGTGTGTGGGAGGGTAGGTGTGCCGTGACAGGTGTGTGGGAGGGTAGGTGTGTCGTGACAGGTGTGGGGGAGTTGGTGGTGTCATGACAGGTGTGTGGGAGGATAGGTGTCATAACAGGTGTGCGGGATGGTAGGTGTTCCGTGACAGGTGTGTGGGAGGGTAGGTGTGCCGTGACAGGTGTGTGCGATGGTAGGTGTGACATGTCAGGTGTTTGGGAGGGTAGATGTGCCGTGACAGGTGTGTGGGAAGGTAGGTGTGCTGTGACAGGTGTGTGGGAGGGTTAGTGTGTCATGTCAGGTGTGTGGGAGGGTAGATGTACCGTGACAGGTGTGTGGGAGAGTAGGTGTGTCATGACAGGTGTGTGGGAAGGTGTGTCATGACAGGTGTGTGGGTGTGCCGTGACAGGTGTGTGGGAGGGTAGGTGTGTGTGTGGGAGGGTAGGTGTGTCATGACAGGTGTGTGGGAGGGTAGGTGTGTCATGACATGTGTGTGTGACAGGTGTGTGGGAGGGTAGGTGTGTCATGACATGTGTGTGGGAGGGTAGGTGTGCCGTGACAGGTGTGTGGGAGGGTAGGTGGGCCGTGACAGGTGTGTGGGAGGGTAGGTGGGCCTTGACAGGTGTGTGGGAGGGTAGGTGTGCTATAACAGGTGTATAGGAGGGTAGGTGTGCCGTGACAGGTGTGTGGGAGGGTGGGCCGTGACAGGTGTGTCATGGCAAGTGTGTGGGAGCGTAGGTGTGCCGTGACAGGTGTGTGGCAGGGTAGGTGTGCCATGACAGGTGTGTTAGAGGGTTAGTGTGTCATGATAGGTATGTGAGAGGGTAGGTATGCCGTGACAGGTGTGTGGGAGGGTAGGTGTGTCTTGACAAGTGTGTGGGAGGGTAGGTGTGTCATGACAAGTGTGTGGGAGGGTAGGTGTGTCATGACAGGTGTGTGGGAGGGTAGGTGTGCCGTGACAGGTGTGTTAGAGGGTAGGTGTGTCATGACAAGTGCTTGGAGGGTAGGTGTGCCGTGACAGGTGTGTGGGAGGGTAGGTGTGCCGTGACAGGTGTGGGGGGAGTTGGTGTGTCATGACAGTTGTGTGGGAGGATAGGTGTGTCATAATAGGTGTACGGGAGGGTAGGTGTTCCGTGACAGGTGTGTGGGAGGGTAGGTGTGCCGTGACAGGTGTGTGAGAGGGTTGGTGTGTCATGTCAGGTGTGGAAGGGTAGTTGTACCGTGACAGGTGTGTGGGAGAGTTCGTGTGTCATGTCAGGTGTTTTGGAGGGTAGGTGTGCCGTGACAGGTGTGTGGGAAGGTAGGTGTGCTGTGACAGGTGTGTGGGAGGGTTGGTGTGTCATGTCAGGTGTGTGGGAGGGTAGGCGTACCGTGACAGATGTGTGGGAAGGTAGGTGTGCCGTGACGTGTGTGAGACGGTTGGTGTGTCATGACAGGTGTGGTGTGTGTGACGGTTGGTGTGTCATGACAGGTGTGTGGGAGAGTAGGTGTGCCGTGACAGGTGTGTGGGAGGGTAGGTGGGCCGTGACAGGGGTGTCGTGACAAGTGTGTGGGAGGGTAGGTGTGCCGTGACAGGTGTGTGGGAGGGTAGGTGTGCCATGACAGGTGTGTGGGAGGGTTAGTGTGTCATGACAGGTATGTGGGAGGGTAGGTATGCCGTGGCAGGTGTGTGGGAGGGTAGGTGTGTCTTCACAAATGTGTGGGAGGGTAGGTGTGTCATGACAAGTGTGTGGAAGGGTAGGTGTGTCATGACAGATGTGTGGGAGGGTAGGTGTGCCGTGACAGGTGTGTGGAAGTGTAGGTGTGACATGACAAGTGCGTGGGAGGGTAGGTGTGCCGTGACAGGTGTGTGGGAGGGTAGGTGTGCCGTGACAGGTGTGGGGGGGAGTTGGTGTGTCATGACAGGTGTGTGGGAGGATAGGTGTGTCATAACAGGTGTGCGGGATGGTAGGTGTTCCGTGACAGGTGTGTGGGAGGGTAGGTGTGCCGTGACAGGTGTGTGCGATGGTTGGTGTGTCATGTCAGGTGTTTGGGAGGGTAGATGTGCCGTGACAGGTGTGTGGGAAGGTAGGTGTGCTGTGACAGGTGTGTGGGAGGGTTAGTGTGTCATGTCAGGTGTGTGGGAGGGTAGATGTACCGTGACAGGTGTGTGGGAGAGTAGGTGTTTCATGACAGGTGTGTGGGAAGGTAGGTGTGTCATGACAGGTGTGTGGGAGAGTAGGTGTGCCGTGACAGGTGTGTGGGAGGGTAGGTGTGTTATGACAAGTGTGTGGGAGGGTAGGTGTGTCATGACAGGTGTGTGGGAGGGTAGGTGTGTCATGACAGGTGTGTGTGAGGGTAGGTTTGCCGTGACAGGTGTGTGGGAGGGTAGGTGTGTCATGACAAGTAAGGGTGGATAGGTGTGTCATGACAAGTGTGTGGGAGGGTAGGTGTGCCGTGACAGGTGTGTGGGAGGGTAGGTGGGCCGTGACAGGTGTGTGGGAGGGTAGGTGGGCCTTGACAGGTGTGTGGGAGGGTAGGTGTGCTATAACAGGTGTATAGGAGGGTAGGTGGGCCGTGACAGGTGTGTGGGAGGGTAGGTGGGCCGTGACAGGTGTGTCATGGCAAGTGTGTGGGAGCGTAGGTGTGCCGTGACAGGTGTGTGGCAGGGTAGGTGTGCCATGACAGGTGTGTTAGAGGGTTAGTGTGTCATGATAGGTATGTGAGAGGGTAGGTATGCCAAAACAGGTGTGTGGGAGGGTAGGTGTGTCTTGACAAGTGTGTGGGAGGGTAGGTGTGTCATGACAAGTGTGTGGGAGGGTAGGTGTGTCATGACAGGTGTGTGGGAGGGTAGGTGTGCCGTGACAGGTGTGTTAGAGGGTAGGTGTGTCATGACAAGTGCTTGGAGGGTAGGTGTGCCGTGACAGGTGTGTGGGAGGGTAGGTGTGCCGTGACAGGTGTGGGGGGAGTTGGTGTGTCATGACAGTTGTGTGGGAGGATAGGTGTGTCATAATAGGTGTACGGGAGGGTAGGTGTTCCGTGACAGGTGTGTGGGAGGGTAGGTGTGCCGTGACAGGTGTGTGAGAGGTGGTGTGTCATGACAGGTGTGGAAGGGTAGTTGTACCGTGACAGGTGTGTGGGAGAGTTCGTGTGTCATGTCAGGTGTTTTGGAGGGTAGGTGTGCCGTGACAGGTGTGTGGGAAGGTAGGTGTGCTGTGACAGATGTGTGGGAGGGTTGGTGTGTCATGTCAGGTGTGTGGGAGGGTAGGCGTACCGTGACAGATGTGTGGGAAGGTAGGTGTGCCGTGACGTGTGTGAGACGGTTGGTGTGTCATGACAGGTGTGTGGGAGAGTAGGTGTGCCGTGACAGGTGTGTGGGAGGGTAAGTGGGCCGTGACAGGGGTGTCGTGACAAGTGTGTGGGAGGGTAGGTGTGCCGTGACAGATGTGTGGGAGGGTAGGTGTGCCATGACAGGTGTGTGGGAGGGTTAGTGTGTCATGACAGGTATGTGGGAGGGTAGGTATGCCGTGGCAGGTGTGTGGGAGGGTAGGTGTGTCTTCACAAATGTGTGGGAGGGTAGGTGTGTCATGACAAGTGTGTGGAAGGGTAGGTGTGTCATGACAGATGTGTGGGAGGGTAGGTGTGCCGTGACAGGTGTGTGGAAGTGTAGGTGTGACATGACAAGTGCGTGGGAGGGTAGGTGTGCCGTGACAGGTGTGTGGGAGGGTAGGTGTGCCGTGACAGGTGTGGGGGGGAGTTGGTGTGTCATGACAGGTGTGTGGGAGGATAGGTGTGTCATAACAGGTGTGCGGGATGGTAGGTGTTCCGTGACAGGTGTGTGGGAGGGTAGGTGTGCCGTGACAGGTGTGTGCGATGGTTGGTGTGTCATGTCAGGTGTTTGGGAGGGTAGGTGTGCCGTGACAGGTGTGTGGGAAGGTAGGTGTGCTGTGACAGGTGTGTGGGAGGGTTAGTGTGTCATATCAGGTGTGTGGGAGGGTAGATGTACCGTGACAGATGTGTGGGAGGGTAGGTGTGTCATGACAGGTGTGTGGGAAGGTAGGTGTGTCATGACAGGTGGGTGGGAGAGTAGGTGTGCCGTGACAGGTGTGTGGGAGGGTAGGTGTGTCATGACAGGTGTGTGGGAAGGTAGGTGTGTCATGACAGGTGTGTGGGAGGGTAGGTGTGTCATGACAGGTGTGTGGGAAGGTAGGTGTGTCATGACAGGTGTGTGGGAGGGTAGATGTGCCGTGACATATGTGTGAGAGGATAGGTGTGTCGTGACAGGTGTGTGGGAGGGTAGGTGTGCCGTGACAGGTGTGTGGGAGGGTAAATGTGTCATGGCAGGTGTGTAGGAGGGTAGGTGTGCCGTGACAGGTGTGTGGGAAGGTAGGTGTGCCGTGACAGGTGTATGGAAGGGTAGGTGTGCCGTGACAGGAGTGTGGGAGGGTAGGTGTGCCGTGACAGGTGTGTGGGATGGTAGGTGTGTCATGACAGGTGTGTGGGAGTGTAGGTGTGCCATGACAGGAGTGTGGGAGGGTAGATATGTCATGACAGGTGTGTGGGAGGGTATGTGTGTCATGACAGGTGTGTGGGAGGGTAGATGTGACGTGATAGGTGTGTGGGAGGGTAGGTGTAGCGTGACAGGTGTGTGGGAGGGTATGTGTGCCGTGACAGGTATGTGTGATGGTAGGTGTGCCGTGACAGGTGTGTGGGAGGGTAGGTGTGTCGTGACAGGTGTGTGGGAGGGTAGGTGTGCCGTGACAGGTGTGTGGGAGGGTAGGTGTGCCGTGACAGGAGTGTGGGAGGGTAGGTGTGCCGTGACAGATGTGTGAGGTGGTAGGTGTGTCATGACAGGTGTGTGGGAGTGTAGGTGTGCCGTGACAGGTGAGTAGTAGGGTAGATGTGCCGTGACAGGTGTGTGGGATGGTAAGTGTGCCGTGACAGGTGTGTGGAATGGTAGGTGTGCCGTGACAGGTGTGTGGGAGGGTAGGTGTGCCGTGACAGGTGTGTGGGATGTTAGGTGTGCCGTGACAGGTGTGTGGGAGGGTAGATGTGCAGTGACAGGTGTGTGGGAGGGTAGATGTGCCGTGACAGGTGTGTGGGAGGGTAGATGTGCCGTGACAGGTGCGTGGGAGGGTAGGTGTGCGATGACAGGAGTGTGGGAGGGTAGGTGTGCCGTGAGAGGTGTTTGGGATGGTAGGTTTGTCATGACAGGTGTGTGGGAGTGTAGGTGTGCCATGACAGGAGTGTGGGAGGGTAGATATGTCATGACAGGTGTGTGGGAGGGTAGGTATGTCATGACAGGTGTGTGGGAGGGTAGATGTGACGTGATAGGTGTGTGGGAGGGTAGGTGTACCGTGACAGGTGTGTGGGAGGGTTGGTGTGTCATGTCTGGTGTGTGGGAGGGTAGGTGTGCCGTGATAGGTATGTGTGATGGTAGGTGTGCCGTGACAGGTGTGTGGGAGGGTAGGTGTGTCGTGACAGGTGTGTGGGAGGTAGGTGTGCCGTGACAGGTGTGTGGGAGGGTAGGTGTGCCGTGACAGGAGTGTGGGAGTGTAGGTGTGCCGTGACAGGTGAGTGGTAGGGTAGATGTGCCGTGACAGGTGTGTGGGATGGTAGGTGTGTCGTGACAGGTGTGTGGGATGGTAGGTGTACCGTGACAGGTGTGTGGGAGGGTAGGTGTGCCGTGATAGGTGTGTGGGATGTTAGGTGTGCAGTGACAGGTGTGTGGGAGGGTAGATGTGCCGTGACAGGTGTGTGGGAGGGTAGATGTGCCGTGACAGGTGTGTGGGAGGGTATGTGTGCCGTGACAGGTGTGTGGGATGGTAAGTGTGTCATGACAGGTGTGTGGGAGGTAGGTGTGTCATGACAGGTGTGTGGGAGGGTAGTTGTGCCGTGACAGCTGTGTAGGAGAATAGATGTGCCATGGCAGGTGTGTGGGAGGGTAGTTGTGCCGTGACAGGTGTGTGGTAGGGTAGATGTGTCATGGCAGGTGTGTGGGAGGGAAGGTGTGCCGTGACAGGTGTGAGAGGGTAGGTGTGTTGTGACAGGTGTGTGGGAGGGTAGGTGTGCCGTGACAGGTGTGTGGGAGGGTAGATGTGTCATGGCAGGTGTGTGGGAGGGTAGGTGTGCCGTGACAGGTGTGTGGGAAGGTAGGTTTGTCGTGACAGGTGTGTGGGATGGTAGGTTTACCGTGACAGGTGTGTGGGAGGGTAGGTGTGTCATGAAAAGTGTGTGGGAGGGTAGGTGTGTCATGAAAAGTATGTGGGAGGGTAGGTATATCATGACAAGTAGGTGTGCCGTAATAGGTGTGTAGGAGGACGTGTGTTGGACTTGCAGGTGTTGGAGGCGTGTCGATGATATAGACGGATAATGTAGAGTGTAGACTATATATTCCACGGCAGCCGTTTTGAATATCATTTGCCTGCGCCACTAACGGGCTGCGATCGTCCACCAGGCCCCTCCAAAAGCCTACTGGCGCCATGGTCATCAAATACAAAAAGTTCAACCCTCCTCTTACTGACTGCTTTCTACCCCTTAAAGTCTACCCCAAATTGCTTCCCTTCCTATCTTTAGTCACATTTTTATGCTAACTTTTGTATATACTTCATAACTGCATGACTACCCCTTTCCGGGGCCTCGCTGCACACGATTGTTTACTCAATTCCTCTCTGTGCTGCCCAGCCTCCAGACACAAGTTAATATAGTATCATTGCCCAACAGTCATCATATCTTCCCTTTCACTGATGAGCTCTGTAAAACCTATTTTCTTTGACTTAAATCCTTTCAAAAGCGCGAGTATCATAACAGCAACCAATTTTGTTTATTCGGATTTCATTTTGTCCTCCATCGGGAGCAGTGTTTTTCGGATTTTTGTTTTTTTTGTTTTTTGTTTTGCCTTGATTCTGCATCTTTCATTATATATGTATAAGTATATAAATAAATAAGAGATTAAAAATTTTGTTCAAGGATTCCGTGTTGCCTTGTCGATCATAACCAGTCTGTTGTTTGCCACAATGCATGGAGGAGGAGGACGACACGAGAGGCTGACTGAATCTTTGCCACACAGGTACTGGAATGCCTGCTTTCTACTGTCCTTACGTATTTGGTCTTTCTTTTTTGCGTCTCCTGCCGATGAAATTCAATAAAGCTGGCATCCTTTTTTTGGAGGAGGAGTAGGAGGAGGAGTCAAGTTTATCTAATACATTTACACGTTGTTCTCTTCTTTTTACTGCTTTCCGTTTCTCTCCCCATTGTTGTCGCACGCATGAATAAATCGCAGAGCACTATTTTTTTATTTCATTCAAATCTCGTGTGGCCATGTTGCTATATTATTTTTATTCACTGTGTATCAATTACTAACGCGCAGAATCAGCTCTTATCAAGTTTCAACATTTATTGATAGAGAAACAGTCTCTTCGTGTTGCGGTTTTGTTATCCTCACGACCTACACTTTTTTTTCCTTATTACTCTCTTCTACCTCATCCATTCACCTCGTCTTATTTGTATAATGTTCTGGTATAACTTTTGCTAGCATTCATTTTAACACCTTAATATTTAGTTTCTTCCTTCTTAATCCTCTCTCTCTCTCTCTCTCTCTCTCTCTCTCTCTCTCTCTCTCTCTCTCTCTCTCTCTCTCTCTCTCGTTTTCTCGTATCTCTTCATAAAACTCCTCTTCTTGGATTATCCATTTTTTTCAATTATCTTCCCTCTCCTCCCTACACCCTTCCTTTCCTGTCTCCCCTGCCAATTTTCTTATCTCGCCGCACGTCTCCTCTACCTCTAGTCTATAGTCATTATCATCATCTGGCTTTATTCTCCTTTTCGTTCATTTTTTTGTCCTTAATTCAATCTATCACTCATCTTGTTTCCCACTTCATACATTCACGTTTTCATTCATCTATTCTTTCCATTTACTGGTCAATGAACATCGTTTTTTTTTTATCTTCTTATGTCTCCTTTTTAGTTTCTCCTTTTCTCCCCAGTTCTCCCTTATCTTCCTATTTTCCTTGCTGTATAGGGTCGTAGGGACCTTAGACTATCTGAAATGGGCACCGGCTATCTACTCCCCTTGTCTCCCTCCCCCCTCCGGTGCTCCACGTATCCAAAGTTGCAGAAGTTAGGGTTGACAGGCGGCTTGTGGCTGGTCTTCGGACACTCGACGGTTGTTGAAAATAGTCACCCATTGATGAAACGGAAACGTGAACCCAGAACCCGGCGTTTACTGCTTCCCGTACTTCTTTACTTCCTATCTTTCATTCCCCCGTGGCCTGTGTGTTTTATTTCCTCTCGTAAACTCCCTTTATCTCTCCTGCCCTAGAATATGTTTTTTCCCTTCCCTTTCACGATTCCCTTCCCTTTTTACTTTAACCCCCTCCTATTATTGTTTCCATTATCTCGAAAACCACTTCTTCACTACCTTTCTCATTTTTATTTTTTCTTCCCTCCTTTCTTTTCTTTTCCCTCAACCTCTTATCCTTTCTCAATAATTTCCTGATCTTTCTTATACCTGTTTATCCTTTCTTCCTAAATATGTTTCCCTCACCCACATTTTTCCTCTCCACAGTTTTCTTTACTTTTCCCACGCTTTCTCCTTCCTTTCAACACCTTACTCTCTTCATACACTCGTTGCTATAAAACAAAGTCGGCTCCTCGAGAGCTGGTGGCCCTAATCCTTCAAGGATGGACTCGCGGGCTTGGTATCATTGCTTGGGTGACGGTACTGCGCTCTCATTGGCTGATTCTTAACTTGTTCTAACGTGCATAAAATTTCTACTAAAACCCATTTTGAGCTGTAAGATAACAGATTGCACAGATAAAAACTAATGGAATAATATCATTATTGATGAATATGTGCCTTTTGAACTATTATGAATAAAAATGATATGACCTTCACAACAAAACTAAGTCGGAATTCACGTAAACGGACAATATCCAGCGACGGAAGCGACTGTTAAGGCTAGACTTTTTTTACTACTTTTAACTACTACAAAGTGCAAGGCTACAGTCTTCACAGTGTCATTCGTTAACTCATTTACTAAAAGATTTCTTGGTACATTTTTAGTCCTGGCTTGGTCATAATGTGTATAGTGTGTTCCATTTCATCTGTCCACCAACAAAGTGGGAATTTTAATAGATGTGGCACCTACGCATTTGTAGTTCGTGAATACGTGAAAATCAACTGTTGTGATAGACATTTAATCTTATTTTTCAATAATATATTTATGTATACAAAAAATAACTCAGTCGTTTACATCGATAATCTAACACACACACACACGAAAATACAAACTGGTATGAAATAACTTAGTCATCATGCTCGAACGATCTTTGGTTTTTCAAATTCATTGACTGATAGCTCATTTCAGGTATATTAAAAGACATCTGGCTCTGCACGTGCAAATAAAGGGTATCTTAATAATCTGATGCATGTAAATAATGATTAATAACCAAAATAACATGAAATAGTAAGTAGTAACTGTTGAATGCGATTTTAGGCTGTTTCGAATATTAGGCTACCCATGCTGTTTACATGCAACACATCAAAATTCCTTATGTATAGACGCTTGCAGAGTCGGATGTCACTTTATGTAGCTGAATGAGATGAAAGATGGGTATCTGAAAGGCTATGAATCGTTCGAGTATGATCAGACTATACTGTTTGATATACAAGTTGTTCTTTCGTGTGCTTGTATTGTGATTATCGATGCAAATCGGCACGTTTGTGGTTCATAAAAGATGGCTTGAGGGTTTTTTATATGCACAAACATTCGAATATATCTCTGGAAATATAAAGTAGATCTTCACGCAATCACGAACTAACAATGCGCAGTTGCAACATCTACGTTCGCGAGTGGACAGACGGAATGAAACTGACCATAGTGATGCTACGTAGTCATAACGTAAACATTGGCTTAAGGCAATAACTTTTTCTTCTCTTTCATCGTGCTATCATTAATCCTGAAATATATTTCCATTATTTATGGTAATACACTAATAAATAGCCATAAGGAAGAGCGATTATAAGAATAACTACATTTAGATACTAACAGTGTTGACACAGGTATTAGAAAGGGAGAGATAGTAAGCTATGTCACGACTAACATACTTTGCCGCAGGTTAGATCTAGTAAACAACAGCCAATGAGCGGCCCAGAGACCATCACCCAAGCAATTCCTAACCCCCCACACCTGACAGCCTTTAAGCACATTTCCTTCTTTCCTTTCTCGCACCTTACCCTTCACACCTTCCCTTTCCCACACCTCTCCTTACCCTTTCATCCATTCCCTTCCACACACATGTTTTAACTCTTCCACACCTTCTCTTTCCAACTCCTTTTCTTACCTCTCCACCCCTTCCCTTCCACTCACGTGTTTTAACCCTTCACACCTTCCTTTCCCAACACCTTTCTTACCCTCATACACCTTCCCTTCCACACACCTGTTCTCGTCTCTCCAGGTGGATGGACAATCTGGAGCTGAGTTCGGAGCTGCTGGCCAACATCACCACCGATCTCCATCACGAGTCCCGCACCGCCATCCTCACCCACGTGTAAGTGTTTGCAAGTGGATGGGAGTGGAGAGGACGTATTCACCAACTCGTACGCACAATTCCCGTTAGCACTCATTAAAAAAAAAACATTACCAAAAAAAAAAGCTGCGGTATAAAGACGATCCACTGTCAATACAGAAAGTGTTTATCGGTCCTAAACTTAACATTTTCTATACCTGCTCAGTATATCCAGTTTTTCAAACGAGTACTAATTGAAATGCTGATTACAAATTAGCAAGCAAACAGTGCGTGGATAAGTGAACGAGAGGAGGAGCAATAGTGTGAATGGGAAATGGAGGACGAAAGGAGGATGGGGGACTGGAAGAGCGGGGAACAGAAAGGGGGTAAGCTAAACATGTATAGGGAGAGAGGGAAATGGGGAACTGAATGAACGGAAAAAAAAATAAGGAGAGATATCAAGTGCCTTGAAAGGACTAACAGGGGATGGAACAGAATGTGACAAGTGATGGGGTGAGAGGGGAAAGGGAGAGGGAGGAATGGGGAACTCGGTGCACGGAGAGGAAGAAAGAATTAATAGGGGAAACGAAAGAACTGACAGGAGATGGAATATATTGAGACAAGGTTTTGGGGAATGGACAGACTGAGAATATGGGGAAAAGGAAGGGAGAGAAAATGCATGGAGTGGATTCGTGGGGAATGGGAGGAACAGACAGGGAATGCCGGAAAGGTAGTAAAAGGGAAATGGAAGAAAGAAGAGCAGTGTGTTCAAAACTAGTGTGATGGAGAGAGAGAGAGAGAGAGAGAGAGAGAGAGAGAGAGATAGCAATTGTTGGCATTTTTCACTAACTTTGGCAACAATTCTCTGGTTTTAATTTGTTTCCCCACAACGACCTCTGAAGGAAAGTTTGTGGAGGTAAAGGAAAACGGTAAATAGTGAAAGGAAAGGAATGAAAGGAGATAGAAAATGGGGAGGGGCAAAAGGAATTATATGAAACAGAGGAAGGAAAGACGTTGGACTGAGACTAGAGGGAAGGGTGAGGACACGTGATGGGTAAGAAGGGAGAGGAGAGGAGAGGACAAGGAAGGGAAGATATCATGAAGAGATGAGTGAGGGGAAGGAGGGAAGGATGTGGTAAACAGTAGTTCAAGAAAGCGAGTGTTTATTCTGTTTTTGTTCTGTATTTTACTTTGCTCTTTTAGTATATTTATATTTTGTGTAAGTGACGTTATACTATTTGTTTGAGTGTTTCATGTTCGTTATTTTATTACGAAGGGGGCCAAACAATTATTTCAGGCTCACATTTTTCATGTATTTGAGTAATGACAAGAAATTCTAACACCAAGTAATAAGGAAACAATGTTACGAAAATTCACAAACTTTTGTTTCTTCACGTTTTTCTTATTTTTAAACTCCCCATTTTCTCTTCTCTGCCGCCTTCCTGTCACCTTTTCAGTTTCATCATTTCTGTGTCCGTCCCACGCTGCGACTGTTCCTTACAATGCCTGAACAAAAGTCACACGCTCAATACATACCTCCCTAATGCCACACTTTCCTCTCCGGCAGTTTCTTCAAGAGGTTCAGGTACTGCGGTTACTTCCTCGATGTGCCCGACTGTAGCCCCAAGACTGACGGTAAGTGATCCCTTCAGTTCACCTGTCTCTAAATGGCCCCCGCTCACCGGCAACACCCACATTTCCTATTAAATGTTCCCCCTACTCATCTATTACTCACCTGTCTCATCAAGCTCCTCCTCCAGCTCATTTATCACATTAAGTGGCTCCCTCATGTTCACCTGCACCTCGCCTGTATAAGTGGTTCTGCCGCACACCTCTACTTACCTACCCCTGACCTGTGAATCTTAGTGTCTTTCCTGTTTTCTCCTGAGTCTTGCCTGTTTTGCCTTCTAAGTAGTCTTCCCCATAACTCACCTTCGCTTCCTACTAATTTTCCTCAGATGGTTCCTCATTCTATCCATATCCCTTTTTTTTTTATAGTTTATTTACATCCCCTTTCTTTCCCACCCTACAACATATTCCACCCTTTTTTTTATTTCTTCTTTGGCCTCAAATTTTACTCCATAAAATTTCGAGTTTACTTTCTTGGTTCATCTTTCTCTCTCTCTCTCTATCACAAACTTCTCTTCCTCTTCCTCCAACTTCTCCTCCTTCTCCACCTTCTTCTCCTCCTCCATTTCTCTTCCTCCTCCTCTTCCTCTTCCTCCAACTTCTCCTCCTTCTCCACCTTCTTCTCCTCCTCCATCTCCTCCTCCTCCATCTCCTCCTCCTCCTCCTCCTCCTCCTCCTGCATTAAACTACAGGCCCATACGTTTGACATCAGTGACAGGAAAAATACTCTAAAAGATTATTAGAGACAAACTTGTTTAGATTCTAGAAAACAATAATGTAATTTCCGACACCCAGCATGGCTTCAGAAACAAACACTCCTGCCTAACGAATTTATTAATTTCTTCCAAGGTATATATAAGAACCGAGATGCCTACATCCCCAGTGATGTTATATACCTGGACTTTCAGAAAGCCTTCGACAAGGTACCGCACGAGCGACTCCTTAGGAAACTGCACTCGGCGGGCATTGGAGCCAATCTGATCGCGTGGATAAGAGATTGGCTCACCGACATAAAACAACGAGTACTACTCAACGGACAGCCTTCCAATTGGCTTCCAGTCACTAGTGGAGTGCCTCAAGGGTCAGTTCTGGGACCCATTCTCTTTATCATATATATCAATGACCTCGAAATCCACAATATCAAAATCTGATGATGAGACCAAGGTGGGTGGAAAGACCCTCACAAAGACCAACTGCGAAATCGTTCAGAAAGACCTCAATCACATTATCGAATGGTCGGAAAAATGGTAAATGTCCTTTAATGTTGACAAATGCAAAGTCATGCATATTGGGTCCAGAAATAGTAACCACATATACATCATGAATGGGAAACCTCTGGAGGCGATGCAGGCGGAAAGGGATCTTGGAGCCACTATCAGCAGCTACCTGAAACACGAGAATCACTGTAAAAAAGCATATCAGAAAGCCAACACTATGCTCGGGTTCATAGCGAGGAACTTCGAGTGTAAAACGCCAGACGTGATCCTATCCTTGTATAATTCCATGGTAAGACCGCACCTCGAGTATGCAGTACAGTTCTGGTCTCCTAATTTCAGAAAGGACATTGATTTACTGGAAAGGATTCAACGACGGGCCACGGAGAAGATTCCAACCTTAAAGGCTCAACCGTACGAGGAACGACTCAAGCGACTCGATCTCTTTACAATGGAGAAAAGACGCCTACGAGGGGATATGATTCAAGTCTTCAAGTACCTGAAAAAATTTAGTAACGTCGATTACTCCAAATTCTTTGAACTGCAAACCAACTCAAGAACTAGAAATAACGATGTAACACAGACATTGGAAGGAGTTTCTTTTCAAACCGAGTCATCCGCCACTGGAACAATCTTCCCTCAGAATTAGTAAATGCGAATACCATCAACTCTTTCAAATATATAATCGACCGTCATTTCGTTGCGTCGGAGTGGCTGTCGAGCAGATTAAATCACCAAAGCGGTCGACAGAGTAACAGCACCGCGATGCAATGCAAGATGGCGCCACTATAAACACTCGCCTGCGCCAGAACGGGCTGGGCCGACCATCAGGACCTACCGGAAAGAAGCCTTGGACCGACCATCAGGATCCACCGGGAAGAAGCCTACCCGACCATCAGGCTGCAATGAAGAAAAAAAAAAACAAAAAAGGAGGACGCGAGTTCAATCCCCGCTCGGTGCCACCAAGCTGGGATTTTTCAGCAGCCGCCGAGTGGCTTAAAACTACCTATGTGCTGTCCAGAAGACCACCTATCAACCTGGACTCTAAATTCTAGGATTAAAGATGAGCTCCGGGAGGGCAGCATAAGCCAATGCAAGATGGCGCCAATATAAACACTCGCCTGCGCCAGAACGGGCTGGGCCGACCATCAGGCCCCACCGGGAAGAAGCCTTGGGCCGACCATCAGGCCCCACAGGGAAGAAGCCTACCGGCGCTATAGGCCGCTACGTAAAAAAAAAAAAAAAAAAAAAAAAAGAGCCAATAGGCTTTCTGTTGCCTGCATTTCCATGTTTCCTCCTCCTTCTTCTTCTCCTCCTCCTCCTCCTCCTCCTCCTCCTCGTTGTCGTCCTTCGATAATCATATCCCCAGTGACGTTATGTATCTAGACTTTCAAAAGGCCTTTGACATGGTACCACACGAACGACTCCTCTATAAATAAACCGGCGGGACTAGGAGACAATCTAATTGCGTGGATGAAAGATTGGCTCGACCTCCGAGTGACTCCCGGTTACAAGTGGAGTGCCACAGTATTCAGTGTTGGGATCCATAATCTTTATTATATATTTCAACGATCTAGAACTAGGATTAAAATCTATCCTTTCTAAATTTCCCGACATCACAAAATTTGGTGGAAAGACCCTCACGAATGCAGACTGCAAAATCACCCTAAGACCTAGACCAGATCACTCAGTGGTCAGAAAAGTGGCAAATGTCCTTGAACACTAATAAATGTAAAGTAATGCACTTCGGGTGCAGAAATAGTAACCACGCGTACTACATGGGTGGGAAATCACTACAGGTAGTGGAGGAGGAAAAAGGCCTCGGAGTGACGTGAGGCAAACAAAAACTGCAAGAACGCCTGCAAGAAAATATATACTATGCTCAGGTTCAAAGCGAGGAACTTCGAATATAAGACTCCAGGAGTTATTTTGTCTTTGTATATTTCGTTAGTTAAGTCCCCACCTGGAATACGCCGTGCACATCTGGTCACCTAATTACAAGAAAGACATTCAAAAATTACTCGAGAGAGTACAGCCGCGCTCTACGAAAATGATACCATCGTTGATGACGTAACCATACAAAGAATGACCCAAGCGACTCATTCTCTTTACGTTGGAAAATAGACGATTGCGGAAAGACCTGATACAAGATTTAGTCTTCAAGTACCTGAAAAAACTCAGCAATGTCGATCACTCCAAACTTTTCACACTACAACTAACTTCTAGTGTAAAAAGCCAGACGTGATCCTATCCTTGTATAATTCCATGGTAAGACCGCACCTCGAGTATGCAGTACAGTTCTGGTCTCCTAATTTCAGAAAGGACATTGATTTACTGGAAAGGATTCAACGACGCGCCACGGAGAAGATTCCAACCTTAAAGGCTCAACCGTACGAGGAACGACTCAAGCGAATCGATCTCTTTACAATGGAGAAAAGACGCCTACGAGGGGATATGATTCAAGTCTTCAAGTACCTGAAAAAATTTAGTAACGTCGATTACTCCAAATTCTTTGAACTGCAAACCAACTCAAGAACTAGAAATAACGATGTAACACAGACATTGGAAGGAGTTTCTTTTCAAACCGAGTCATCCGCCACTGGAACAATCTTCCCTCAGAATTAGTAAATGCGAATACCATCAACTCTTTCAAACAACCAGGTATACTCAGAGTTTCCAGCCAGCGGGTGATCATATAATGTATGGTACGGTTTCTGTCGAGATGCTAAGCGCCCAAATATTTCGATAAACTTCGTCGAAGGCGACACTAATACACCCAAAGCAGGTACTGAATAAATAACTTGTAATAGTTACACTTTAATATAATAAGTGACATCATTTTTAATAAAAATGTAGCTGATCATTTGCGTTTTTTTTTTTATAATTATTTCTAAACGAGATAAAATATATGCCGTCCGGAAGCCTATGCTCATCAAAAATCGTTATTGCATGAAAGCCCTGCGAAATCAAGCAGAAATGGGCTTTAAAAAAAAAAATATTAACGTTACAAAGTAACACAAATAAAGAACAAACAACAGCAGAACTGCTGGTCCTGACGAGGCTGTTTGTGACAAGCTACACTAACTATCTAATCAAAGGTGGAAGATGAAGGACAGCAAAGGCGAAGGCTCCTCCCCACCCCTCCATCCCTCCAGCCAAAGCTGGCAGGAAAGGAAAAAGAACCATGCAGAATGGAAAAACTGCATGGAATTTATGTAGGAAAGAGGAAATAACTACCATTACTGCTACCACTAACCGGGCGATAAAAGCAGACAAGGACACCAGTATTCGAAAGAACTTAACGTTATTACGACAATGAGTAATATCTTAGCTGCTGGTTGGATTCAAAATACTTGTCTAATCTATTATTGAAGGCCGTAACTGTTGTATTATCAACGACATCACAGGGTAGAGAGTTCCAAACATTAACAACTCGATTGAAGAAGAAGTGTTTAGCTTCGTGCGACGATAATCTTTTACCACTTATCTTCAAATCGTGATTTCTTCTTGTTCTATTTGATCGATCAATTGTAAAGTAATCTTCTGCATTAATATCACTGAATCCTTTAAACATATTAAACACTTCTATTAGATCGCCTCGCATTCTTCGTTTTGATAGGCTGAATAAATTTACTTCTTTAAGCCTTTGTTCATATGATAAATTTCTCAACCTAGGAATCATCTTTGTTACTCTTCGTTGAACCCGTTCCAACTTTTCTATGTCTTTTCTGTAATAGGGAGACCAAAACTGTACACAGTACTCTAGACGGGGTCGAACCAATGAATTATACAGTTTTAATATTATTTTTTTCCGATTTATTATTAAAGACTCGTCCAATGAAGCCAACCAATTTGTTTGCAGTTTTAACTACCTCTGGACAATGCTGACCGGGCTTTAAATCGCTTGATATAGTAATTCCAAGATCCTTTTCTTTACTTACTACAGAAAGTTGTTGGCCATTCATTACGTACCGAACGCGATTGTTATTTTTTTTCTGATGTGCAACACTTTACATTTGTCAACGTTAAATTTCATTTGCCATTGATTGGCCCAACGTGCAAGTCAATCTAGATCTGATTGTAAGGCTTCTTCGTCAAGTGTCGCAGTTACTTTACTAGCAATTTTTGTGTTATCAGCAAATTTTGATACTTTGCAAGTGAGCCCATCATCGATATCATTAACATAAATTATGAAGAGCATGGGGCCAAGCACTGATCCTTGAGGTACGCCGCTTCTGACATTGAGCCAGTTGGATGTAACACCATTTAGAACTACTCTCTGTTTCCGCTCAGAGAGCCAGTCCACAAGCCAATTGTGAATGTTACCCGAGATACCGTGCGCCAATAGTTTGCTGAGCAATCGTTGGTGGGGGACCTTATCAAATGCCTTTTGAAGATCCAGATATGATATCTACTGATCTGTTTTCATCGAACACCTCAAAAATATAATGAAAAAAATCAAGTAAGTTCGTTAAACAAGAACGTTTACTACGGAAGCCATGTTGCAAATTGTTTATTATATTATTTTCTTCGAAGAATTTCACCATATTGTCGCGAATGATAGTCTCCATTAACTTACAAACAATTGATGTCAGGCTAATTGGTCGATAGTTTCGTGGATGAGACTTGCCCCCCTTTTTGAAAATTGGTGTGACATTTGCTACTTTCCAATCCGACGGAACTTTTCCGGCTGTTAAAGATTTATTGAATATGATGGAGAGCGGTTTACAAATTTGATGTTTGATTTATTTTAAGACCCTTGGAGTAATTTTGTCTGGACCAGGAGCTTTGCTTACTTTAATCTTTTCAATTGTGCGTAAAATGTCACTTTCTACGATGAGCACGCCACTTAACATCTTTTCGGTCCTTCTAACCTCCGGCGGTTGAGGTGATAAACAATCTTCGTCGGTAAATACGGATGCGAAAAAGTTATTTAGGATTGTAGCCATTTCATTTTCATCGTTCGTATGGTTACCATTGTCATTAGCAAGCGGTTCGATACCACAAGTGAGTGACTTTTTATTATTTACATTGCTAAAAAAATCTTTAGGATTAGATTTACTTGTTTCCGCTATATATTCTTCAAGATTTTTCTTGCTTCTTTTTATTAATTTCTTGGTTTCGCGGCGAATTCTGTCCAACTCTAGTTTGTCAGCCTCACTCTGAGTTGATATGTATCTACTATATACGCGTTTTTTAAGAGATAGGCTATTTTGAATTTCGTTATTCCACCATTTGGGTTTCTTCTTAAAAGCTGAATGTCTGTTACGATAGGGTACGCATATGCTTATGGCATTGTTCAATATTGTGGCGAAGGCCCCCCAAGATTTATCAGTATCTGTTTCCGCCGAGATTTTAGTCCAGTCAGAACTATTTAAAATTGATCGAAGTCTTACGAAATTCGCTCTCTGATAATCAGGCACCTTTTCTTTACTAGGAGTTACTTTACTTTCTTTCATATTGATACTGAATGTGATTGTTCGGTGATCGATAGAGCTAAAAATTGGACCAACATTTACTTCGTAAACTAGATCAGCTGTCGTTGAAAAGATAAGGTCAAGTATATTATATTCCCGAGTCGGTTCTTGAACGTGTTGATGCAAATCACTTTCTAGTAAATTTGTGTACAGGTCGAGCCCTGTATGACAGTTTAACGGTTCACCCCATCTTTTCACTGGCAAGTTAAAGTCCCCAACAATTACTGCCTCGCAACTGCTACTTGTTTCTAATAATAATTCACTTAATGTGTGGTCGATATCAAGAGTCTGCCCTGGCGGTCTGTAGATAAGTCCAATTACTATTTTACGAGATTTATTTTTAATTTCAATGAAGACCGTGTCTACATTGGTTATGATATATGTTTTCACGGATACTGGATGGAGAGAGTTGTGGATATAAAAGATAACGCCTCCACCCCGTCTGTTCTCTCTTTCATGACTAAATATGGTATAATCCGGTAATCTATATTCCGCAATGAAATCTCTATTTGAAGTGTCTATCCAAGATTCTGTGACTCCGATGATGTGATAATGATTTGTAGCTGCGAGGACTTCTAAGTCTTCAAATTTGTTACGTAGGCTGCGAGCGTTTACATAGCAAGCTTTAATGTGATTCGAGTCGGGGGTTTTGCGGGTTGAGTGCTCCCTTACGGTGGAGCTGCTGGTGTTCTCGCCTCCGCGTTTTTTGGCTTTCGAAGAGCCACTTGGTCACAGAGCAGCCTCCCGAAATGGGCTGCTCCAACAGGGTTTAAGTGGATGCAATCACCAAGGAACAAGTCTGAATCATAGTAAAAACTGTTCCACAAGTTAGCGAAATGGGCGTTTTCTTGTGAGCAAAGGGACTGAAGTCTGTTGTTTGTGCTGAAGGCCTTACTGTAAAAGCTAGATTCGGCACCGAACTTCGGGAGGACTCCTGAGATTATGATGTTACTGGCATCCGTTTTACGTTTATACTGCTTGATCATGTGGCGGTATTTCTCAAGCAGTTCCTCAAAACGGGTTGTCTTTATGTCATTTGTCCCCGCGTGAATGACAAAGAGGGTGTTTCGGTCGACATTTCTCGTGACATCATCGCACGCTGCGGTGATGTCCAGTCTGGCACCTGGATAGCAGTAACGTTTTCTGCGGCCGTTTGATGAACGACCACATAACTCAACCAGCTATCCACGCACCATGGAGTCCCCAACTAGGCGAGTCTCATACTCATCCTCCATGGTGTCTGTCAGCACCTGGAACCTATTGAAGGTAGTGGGGGTCAGTAAATCCTTGGTTGCCTGCTTCGGTTTGGCTCCATACCTTACAGGTTGGAACCCGATATCCTGCGAAACAGGAAGAGAAGCGTTAAGTGGGGCAGGCTGGAAGTTATCCTGTGAGGCAGGCCGGGAGTTAGCCTGTGAGGCAGGCTGGGGGTTAGCCTGTGAGGCAGGCTGGGGGTCAGCCTGTGAGGCAGGCTGGCGGTTGTCCTGTGAGGCAGGCTGGGGGCTAGCCTGTGATGCAGGCTGGGGGGTTTGCCTGTGAGGCAGGCTGGGGGTTAGCCTGTGAGGCAGGCTGGGGGTTAGCCTGTGAGGAAGGCTGGGAGTCAACCTGTGAGGCAGGTAACACGTCCTCCCGTGAACCAGGAGGGTCGTCTGGAGAGGGCACAGTCTCGGTGGAGGGCCTCTCCACCATCGATGGTGGAGTCACTGCCACATTATTTGAAACAAATTCCTGAAGGGCTTCGAATTTCTTTTCAAGATCATCATGTTTGACTTTCCATACAGTCACAGCCTTCTGAAGTTGTAATCTTTGAACGCAGGGGCGGCAAGTTTTACTCAGCTGGAAGAACTGAGCTGCAAATCGTCCGGGACAGACGTCACACTTAAGGTTCGAAGGCATTGTTAGAAATTTAAGCGAGTTAACAGTTTGGGCAAATATTAAAAGGGCTTTCGAAATAACTTAAAGTGTGACCATCAATTGAATTGGATAAAAATTGTGCATGGAAATTAGATACTGCTGTGTTAGATGCCTCCAACACTGGGAGTTCGCTCCCACAGGGTCTTGAAAACGCCTCAAAGACCAATCGATTGTCCTGAGCCTCGGTCACGAGATAAACTTTCACAACCCGGCGCTTTTCAGCTATTATCCTCGAAGTTTTGTCCCATAGAACGAGGCCGGCGTAGTCACACAGATCAGAGCTGGCAAGGGAGGAGAGGAACCAGCAATTCGTTCCCACTTTCCGAAACGTCTAACCCAACTCTGCGACCCTTTCGAGACCTGGCCAGTGGCACCTGTCACCAGGTGTTCTCCACCAACTCTAGAGAGTATCAGACGCCCTTCCTGAGACACCAAAAATCTGAAATATTCCTTGAGTATAAGAAAAATCCTCAGAAACTC
Organism: Eriocheir sinensis; assembly: GCF_024679095.1. Taxonomy (NCBI): domain Eukaryota; kingdom Metazoa; phylum Arthropoda; class Malacostraca; order Decapoda; family Varunidae; genus Eriocheir; species Eriocheir sinensis. The sequence continues at coordinate 10,126,356 of NC_066532.1, read as the reverse complement.
CAGCTAGAAGCCGGGAGGTACAACCTCAAATGGCCCACGTAAGACATCTCTTTCAGGAGAAAACAAGAACCAGCTGTTATGCAGAATAGGGATGGGAGTACCGTCGATAGAGGGGAGGGACGGGGATTTCACACCGACAACTGGTTTCCAGGGAGGCTTTTAAGTGTAGAGGTCGCCACACTCCTCTACACCGCAGGCCTAAATAATTAGGCATGGTCCAACTGACTAGGACCCTAGAACTCCAGCCATTGTCTCATAAAGAGATCCTCTGCCTGCTGTCCAATCCACCACTGCTGCTGCCCAGAGGCTTCACCGTGACCCTGGCACGGGAGACAGATCAGGTATTACACCTTGTCCACGGGTGACCTGAGACTATGCAAGGAAGGGTCGTCTAGTTCCCTGAGGTGAAAACACTTCACCCGCATACCGCATACAATATCTGCTAAGTACCTGCTTTGGGTGTATCAGTGTCGCCTTCGACGAAATTTATTAAGAAACATTTTAGGGCGTCAAGCAACTCGACAGACACCGTCACAACACAAGGACGATAAGGTATCCCCCAGTGTTAGTGTCTCCGTGGGGTCACCGGCTTTCTCTTCCAACATGTTATACTCCGCCCTCAGCTGACTGCTCGTTGTTGTGTGAGATGGACCAAGACCCTGGATGGACGCATGCCGCTACCAGAAGGGTGGGAAGGTCAAAGGTGATGTCGTTTAAGGCCAGGAGTTAGGGTGGAGTGAAACACTATTGGAGCGGAAGTCAGTGTCGCTCACGGAGATCAAATAATGTATGGTATGGTTTCTGTCGAGATGCTAAGCGCCCAAACCTCGTCGAAGGCGACACTGATCCACCTAAAGTAGGTACTGAGCAAATATTGTAATGCAAAAATTTGTTTTTAAAGCCCATTTCTGCTTGATTTCGCTTGACTTCCATGCAAGAACGATTTCTGATGAGGTTAGGCTTCCGGACGGCATTTATATTCTCGGTTACAAATAAATAAAACAAAAAGAATGACCAGCTACATTTTTATTAACAAGTGTCACTTATTGAATTGAAGTGTAATTGTTACAAGCCCCAGAAGAACACAGGTGATTTGCGATAATTAAAGGAATAATTCAAGCGTCTTGGGCACAAAGACCTAGTCGGTTGTGACACCTCGTAAGGATGAATACATCCCATTCAAGCGAATCGATTCAGGATTCAGGATCGGCAGAAGCTATTTATCAAACAGAGTCGTCCGCCACTGGAATAGCTTTCCTGCAGTGATAGTTAGTGCGAAAACGATCAACTCCTTTAAGAATCACATTGACCGTCACTTTGCTGAGTCGGGAGTGAACTAAACGTATCCAAGAGTACGTACAGATGTGTTTTGATCTTTTCGCAGGTCAGTCTAGTGGCTGACGGACTGCATTAAAGCGCTAAAAGCAGGCAGCCTCGCAATGAACCAACAGGTTTTCTACTGCCTGCTCGTCCGTGTTTCCATGTTAAAATGTCTCCATGTTTCCTCCTTGTCCTCTTCTTCCTATCATCACCATATCTCCTTAAGCTCCCATTCAATTCCAAAATTCAATCATACCAATCCGTCGCCCTCTTTGACCACGGACTGATCTGCGTGTCCCTTTGATTGCTCCATCCAGACTGGTAACACGACTAATCACAGGTACGTACGCTGCCGCATGTCACAGGGGAGGCGACTATAGGTTCAATGGGTGATTGTCAAGTCAGCCTTAGATTTCAGAACTTCAAGTAGATCACTTA